>NW_027675592.1:7500-172500 GCF_965601325.2 Salmo salar | reverse complement strand
GTGTTGTCGGTGTGTGTGTGTTGTCGGTGTGTGTGTGTGTTGTCGGTGTGTTGCTGGTGTTTGTGTGTGTGTGTGTTGTCGGTGTGTGTGTGTGTGTTGTTGGTGTGTGTGTGTGTGTGTGTGTGTGTGTGTGTGTGTGTGTGTGTTGTCGGTGTGTGTGTGTGTGTTGTCGGTGTGTGTGTGTGTGTTGTCGGTGTGTGTGTGTGTGTGTGTGTGTGTTGTCGGTGTGTGTGTGTGTGTTGTCGGTGTTGTTTGTGTGTGTGTTGTCGGTGTGTGTGTGTGTGTTGTCGGTGTGTGTGTGTGTGTGTGTTGTCGGTGTGTGTGTGTTGTCGGTGTGTGTGTGTGTGTGTGTGTTGTCGGTGTGTGTGTGTGTGTTGTCGGTGTGTGTGTGTGTGTTGTCAGTGTGTGTGTGTGTGTGTGTGTTGTCAGTGTGTGTCTGTGTGTGTTGTCGGTGTGTGTGTGTGTGTGTGTTGTCGGTGTGTGTGTGTGTGTTGTCGGTGTGTGTGTGTGTGTGTGTTGGCGGTGTGTGTGTGTGTGTGTGTGTGTGTGTGTGTTGTCGGTGTGTGTGGGTGTGTTGTCAGTGTGTGTGTGTTGTCGGTGTGTGTGTGTGTGTGTGTTGTCGGTGTGTTTGTGTGTGTGTGTGTTGTCGGTGTGTGTGTGTGTTTTGTCGGTGTGTGTGTGTGTGTTGTGTGTGTGTGTGTTGTCGGTGTGTGTGTGTGTGTGTTGTCGGTGTGTGTGTGTGTGTGTGTTGTCGGTGTGTGTGTGTGTGTTGTCGGTGTGTGTGTGTGTGTTGTGTGTGTGTGTGTTGTCGGTGTGTGTGTGTGTGTGTTGTGTGTGTGTGTGTTGTCGGTGTGTGTGTGTGTGTTGTCGGTGTGTGTGTGTGTGTGTTGTCGGTGTGTGTGTGTGTGTGTGTCGGTGTGTGTGTGTGTGTGTGTGTGTTGTCGGTGTGTGTGTGTGTGTGTGTGTTGTCGGTGTGTGTGTGTGTGTGTGTGTGTGTTGTCGGTGTGTGTGTTGTCGGTTTGTGTGTGTGTGTGTGTGTTGTCGGTGTGTGTGTGTGTGTGTGTGTTGTTGGTGTGTGTGTGTGTGTGTTGTCGGTGTGTGTGTGTGTGTTGTCGGTGTGTGTGTGTGTGTGTTGTCGGTGTGTGTGTGTGTGTGTTGTCGGTGTGTGTGTGTGTGTGTTGTCGGTGTGTGTGTGTGTGTGTTGTCGGTGTGTGTGTGTGTTGTCGGTGTGTGTGTGTGTGTGTTGTCGGTGTGTGTGTGTGTTGTCGGTGTGTGTGTGTGTGTGTGTGTGTGTTGTCGGTGTGTGTGTGTGTGTTGTCGGTGTGTGTGTGTTTATGTGTTGTCGGTGTGTGTGTGTGTGTGTTGTCGGTGTGTGTGTGTGTGTTGTCGGTGTGTGTGTGTGTGTTGTCGGTGTGTGTGTGTGTTGTCGGTTTGTGTGTGTGTGTGTGTGTTGTCGGTGTTTGTGTGTGTGTTGTCGGTGTGTGTGTGTGTTGTCGGTGTGTGTGTGTGTGTGTTGTCGGTGTGTGTGTGTGTGTGTTGTCGGTGTGTGTGTGTGTGTTGTCGGTGTGTGTGTGTGTGTTGTGTGTGTGTGTGTTGTCGGTGTGTGTGTGTGTGTTGTCGGTGTGTGTGTGTGTGTGTGTTGTCGGTGTGTGTGTGTGTGTGTGTTGTCGGTGTGTGTGTGTGTGTGTTGTCGGTGTGTGTGTGTGTGTGTGTGATGTCGGTGTGTGTGTGTGTGTGTTGTCGGTGTGTGTGTGTGTGTGTGTGTTGTCGGTGTGTGTGTGTGTGTGTGTGTGTGTTGTCGGTGTGTGTGTTGTCGGTTTGTGTGTGTGTGTGTGTGTTGTCGGTGTGTGTGTGTGTGTTGTCGGTGTGTGTGTGTTTATGTGTTGTCGGTGTGTGTGTGTGTGTGTTGTCGGTGTGTGTGTGTGTGTTGTCGGTGTGTGTGTGTGTGTTGTCGGTGTGTGTGTGTGTTGTCGGTTTGTGTGTGTGTGTGTGTTGTCGGTTTGTGTGTGTGTTGTCGGTGTGTGTGTGTGTGTTGTCGGTGTGTGTGTGTGTGTGTTGTCGGTGTGTGTGTGTGTGTTGTCGGTGTGTGTGTGTGTGTTGTGTGTGTGTGTGTGTTGTCGGTGTGTGTGTGTGTGTTGTCGGTGTGTGTGTGTGTGTGTGTTGTCGGTGTGTGTGTGTGTGTGTGTTGTCGGTGTGTGTGTGTGTGTGTTGTCGGTGTGTGTGTGTGTGTGTGTGTTGTCGGTGTGTGTGTGTGTGTGTTGTCGGTGTGTGTGTGTGTGTGTGTGTGTTGTCGGTGTGTGTGTGTGTGTGTGTGTGTGTTGTCGGTGTGTGTGTTGTCGGTTTGTGTGTGTGTGTGTGTGTTGTCGGTGTGTGTGTGTGTGTTGTCGGTGTGTGTGTGTGTGTTGTCGGTGTGTGTGTGTGTGTGTTGTCGGTGTGTGTGTGTGTGTGTTGTCGGTGTGTGTGTGTGTTGTCGGTGTGTGTGTGTGTGTGTGTTGTCGGTGTGTGTGTGTGTGTGTTGTCGGTGTGTGTGTGTGTTGTCGGTGTGTGTGTGTGTGTGTTGTCGGTGTGTGTGTGTGTTGTCGGTGTGTGTGTGTGTGTGTGTTGTCGGTGTGTGTGTGTGTGTTGTCGGTGTGTGTGTGTTTATGTGTTGTCGGTGTGTGTGTGTGTGTGTTGTCGGTGTGTGTGTGTGTGTTGTCGGTGTGTGTGTGTGTGTTGTCGGTGTGTGTGTGTGTTGTCGGTTTGTGTGTGTGTGTGTGTGTTGTCGGTGTGTGTGTGTGTGTTGTCGGTGTGTGTGTGTGTTGTCGGTGTGTGTGTGTGAGTGTGTGTGTGTGTTGTCGGTGTGTGTGTGTGTGTGTGTGTGTTGTCGGTGTGTGTGTGTGTGTTGTCGGTGTGTGTGTGTTGTCGGTGTGTGTGTGTGTTGTCGGTGTGTTGCTGGTGTTTGTGTGTGTGTGTGTTGTCGGTGTGTGTGTGTGTGTTGTCGGTGTGTGTGTGTGTGTGTGTGTGTTGTCGGTGTGTGTGTGTGTGTTGTCGGTGTTGTTTGTGTGTGTGTTGTCGGTGTGTGTGTGTGTGTTGTCGGTGTGTGTGTGTGTGTGTGTTGTCGGTGTGTGTGTGTTGTCGGTGTGTGTGTGTGTGTGTGTGTGTTGTCGGTGTGTGTGTGTGTGTTGTCGGTGTGTGTGTGTGTGTGTTGTCAGTGTGTGTGTGTGTGTGTGTGTTGTCAGTGTGTGTCTGTGTGTGTTGTCGGTGTGTGTGTGTGTGTGTGTTGTCGGTGTGTGTGTGTGTGTTGTCGGTGTGTGTGTGTGTGTGTGTTGGCGGTGTGTGTGTGTGTGTGTGTGTGTGTGTGTGTTGTCGGTGTGTGTGGGTGTGTTGTCAGTGTGTGTGTGTTGTCGGTGTGTGTGTGTGTGTGTGTTGTCGGTGTGTTTGTGTGTGTGTGTGTTGTCGGTGTGTGTGTGTGTTTTGTCGGTGTGTGTGTGTGTGTTGTGTGTGTGTGTGTTGTCGGTGTGTGTGTGTGTGTGTTGTCGGTGTGTGTGTGTGTGTGTTGTCGGTGTGTGTGTGTGTGTTGTCGGTGTGTGTGTGTGTGTTGTGTGTGTGTGTGTTGTCGGTGTGTGTGTGTGTGTTGTCGGTGTGTGTGTGTGTGTGTGTTGTCGGTGTGTGTGTGTGTGTGTTGTCTGTGTGTGTGTGTGTGTGTTGTCGGTGTGTGTGTGTGTGTTGTCGGTGTGTGTGTGTGTGTGTGTGTTGTCGGTGTGTGTGTGTGTGTGTGTGTTGTCGGTGTGTGTGTGTGTGTGTGTGTGTGTTGTCGGTGTGTGTGTTGTCGGTTTGTGTGTGTGTGTGTGTGTTGTCGGTGTGTGTGTGTGTGTGTTGTCGGTGTGTGTGTGTGTTGTCTGTGTGTGTGTGTGTGTTGTCGGTGTGTGTGTGTGTGTGTTGTCGGTGTGTGTGTGTGTTGTCGGTGTGTGTGTGTGTGTGTTGTCGGTCTGTGTGTGTGTGTGTTGTCGGTGTGTGTGTGTGTGTGTTGTCGGTGTGTGTGTGTGTTGTCGGTGTGTGTGTGTGTGTGTGTGTGTGTTGTCGGTGTGTGTGTGTGTGTTGTCGGTGTGTGTGTGTTTATGTGTTGTCGGTGTGTGTGTGTGTGTGTTGTCGGTGTGTGTGTGTGTGTTGTCGGTGTGTGTGTGTGTGTTGTCGGTGTGTGTGTGTGTTGTCTGTTTGTGTGTGTGTGTGTGTGTTGTCGGTGTTTGTGTGTGTGTTGTCGGTGTGTGTGTGTGTTGTCGGTGTGTGTGTGTGTGTGTTGTCGGTGTGTGTGTGTGTGTGTTGTCGGTGTGTGTGTGTGTGTTGTCGGTGTGTGTGTGTGTGTTGTGTGTGTGTGTGTTGTCGGTGTGTGTGTGTGTGTTGTCGGTGTGTGTGTGTGTGTGTGTTGTCGGTGTGTGTGTGTGTGTGTGTTGTCGGTGTGTGTGTGTGTTGTCGGTGTGTGTGTGTGTGTGTGTGTTGTCGGTGTGTGTGTGTGTGTGTTGTCGGTGTGTGTGTGTGTGTGTGTGTTGTCGGTGTGTGTGTGTGTGTGTGTGTGTGTTGTCGGTGTGTGTGTTGTCGGTTTGTGTGTGTGTGTGTGTGTTGTCGGTGTGTGTGTGTGTGTTGTCGGTGTGTGTGTGTTTATGTGTTGTCGGTGTGTGTGTGTGTGTGTTGTCGGTGTGTGTGTGTGTGTTGTCGGTGTGTGTGTGTGTGTTGTCGGTGTGTGTGTGTGTTGTCGGTTTGTGTGTGTGTGTGTGTTGTCGGTGTTTGTGTGTGTGTTGTCGGTGTGTGTGTGTGTTGTCGGTGTGTGTGTGTGTGTGTTGTCGGTGTGTGTGTGTGTGTGTTGTCGGTGTGTGTGTGTGTGTTGTCGGTGTGTGTGTGTGTGTTGTGTGTGTGTGTGTTGTCGGTGTGTGTGTGTGTGTGTTGTCGGTGTGTGTGTGTGTGTGTGTTGTCGGTGTGTGTGTGTGTGTGTGTTGTCGGTGTGTGTGTGTGTGTGTGTTGTCGGTGTGTGTGTGTGTGTGTGTGTTGTCGGTGTGTGTGTGTGTGTGTTGTCGGTGTGTGTGTGTGTGTGTGTTGTCGGTGTGTGTGTGTGTGTGTGTGTTGTCGGTGTGTGTGTGTGTGTGTGTGTGTGTTGTCGGTGTGTGTGTGTGTGTTGTCGGTGTGTGTGTGTGTTGTCTGTGTGTGTGTGTGTGTTGTCGGTGTGTTTGTGTGTTGTCGGTGTGTGTGTATGAGTGTGTGTGTGTGTTGTCGGTGTGTGTGTGTGTTGTCGGTGTGTGTGTGTGTGTGTTGTCGGTGTGTGTGTGTGTGTGTTGTCGGTGTGTGTGTGTGTTGTCGGTGTGTGTGTGTGTGTGTGTTGTCGGTGTGTGTGTGTGTGTTGTCGGTGTGTGTGTGTTTATGTGTTGTCGGTGTGTGTGTGTGTGTGTTGTCGGTGTGTGTGTGTGTGTTGTCGGTGTGTGTGTGTGTGTTGTCGGTGTGTGTGTTGTCGGTTGTGTGTGTGTGTGTGTGTGTTGTCGGTGTGTGTGTGTGTGTTGTCGGTGTGTGTGTGTGTTGTCGGTGTGTGTGTGTGAGTGTGTGTGTGTGTTGTCGGTGTGTGTGTGTTGTCGGTGTGTGTGTGTGTGTGTGTTGTCGGTGTGTGTGTGTGTGTGTGTTGTCGGTGTGTGTGTGTGTGTTGTCGGTGTGTGTGTGTGTGTGTGTTGTCGGTGTGTATGTGTGTGTGTTGTCAGTGTGTGTGTGTGTGTGTTGTCAGTGTGTGTGTGTGTGTGTTGTCGGTGTGTGTGTGTGTGTGTGTGTGTGTGTTGTCGGTGTGTGTGTGTGTTGTCGGTGTGTGTGTGTGTGTGTGTGTGTTGTGTGTGTGTGTGTGTGTGTGTTGTCGGTGTGTGTGTGTGTGTGTGTGTGTGTTGTCGGTGTGTGTGTGTGTGTGTGTGTGTTGTCGGTGTGTGTGTGTGTGTGTTGTCGGTGTGTGTGTGTGTGTTGTCGGTGTGTGTGTGTGTGTTGTCGGTGTGTGTGTGTGTTGTCGGTTTGTGTGTGTGTGTGTGTGTTGTCGGTGTGTGTGTGTGTGTTGTCGGTGTGTGTGTGTGTTGTCGGTGTGTGTGTGTGTTGTCGGTGTGTTGCTGGTGTTTGTGTGTGTGTGTGTTGTCGGTGTGTGTGTGTGTGTTGTTGGTGTGTGTGTGTGTGTGTGTGTGTGTGTGTGTGTGTGTTGTCGGTGTGTGTGTGTGTGTTGTCGGTGTGTGTGTGTGTGTTGTCGGTGTGTGTGTGTGTGTGTGTGTGTTGTCGGTGTGTGTGTGTGTGTTGTCGGTGTTGTTTGTGTGTGTGTTGTCGGTGTGTGTGTGTGTGTTGTCGGTGTGTGTGTGTGTGTGTGTTGTCGGTGTGTGTGTGTTGTCGGTGTGTGTGTGTGTGTGTGTGTGTTGTCGGTGTGTGTGTGTGTGTTGTCGGTGTGTGTGTGTGTGTGTTGTCAGTGTGTGTGTGTGTGTGTGTGTTGTCAGTGTGTGTCTGTGTGTGTTGTCGGTGTGTGTGTGTGTGTGTGTTGTCGGTGTGTGTGTGTGTGTTGTCGGTGTGTGTGTGTGTGTTGGCGGTGTGTGTGTGTGTGTGTGTGTGTGTGTGTGTTGTCGGTGTGTGTGGGTGTGTTGTCAGTGTGTGTGTGTTGTCGGTGTGTGTGTGTGTGTGTGTTGTCGGTGTGTTTGTGTGTGTGTGTGTTGTCGGTGTGTGTGTGTGTTTTGTCGGTGTGTGTGTGTGTGTTGTGTGTGTGTGTGTTGTCGGTGTGTGTGTGTGTGTGTTGTCGGTGTGTGTGTGTGTGTGTTGTCGGTGTGTGTGTGTGTGTTGTCGGTGTGTGTGTGTGTGTTGTGTGTGTGTGTGTTGTCGGTGTGTGTGTGTGTGTTGTCGGTGTGTGTGTGTGTGTGTGTTGTCGGTGTGTGTGTGTGTGTGTTGTCTGTGTGTGTGTGTGTGTGTGTTGTCGGTGTGTGTGTGTGTGTGTGTGTTGTCGGTGTGTGTGTGTGTGTGTGTGTTGTCGGTGTGTGTGTGTGTGTGTGTGTTGTCGGTGTGTGTGTGTGTGTGTGTGTGTGTTGTCGGTGTGTGTGTTGTCGGTTTGTGTGTGTGTGTGTGTGTTGTCGGTGTGTGTGTGTGTGTGTTGTCGGTGTGTGTGTGTGTTGTCTGTGTGTGTGTGTGTGTTGTCGGTGTGTGTGTGTGTGTGTTGTCGGTGTGTGTGTGTGTTGTCGGTGTGTGTGTGTGTGTGTTGTCGGTGTGTGTGTGTGTGTGTTGTCGGTGTGTGTGTGTGTGTGTTGTCGGTGTGTGTGTGTGTTGTCGGTGTGTGTGTGTGTGTGTGTGTGTGTTGTCGGTGTGTGTGTGTGTGTTGTCGGTGTGTGTGTGTTTATGTGTTGTCGGTGTGTGTGTGTGTGTGTTGTCGGTGTGTGTGTGTGTGTTGTCGGTGTGTGTGTGTGTGTTGTCGGTGTGTGTGTGTGTTGTCGGTTTGTGTGTGTGTGTGTGTGTTGTCGGTGTTTGTGTGTGTGTTGTCGGTGTGTGTGTGTGTTGTCGGTGTGTGTGTGTGTGTGTTGTCGGTGTGTGTGTGTGTGTGTTGTCGGTGTGTGTGTGTGTGTTGTCGGTGTGTGTGTGTGTGTTGTGTGTGTGTGTGTTGTCGGTGTGTGTGTGTGTGTTGTCGGTGTGTGTGTGTGTGTGTGTTGTCGGTGTGTGTGTGTGTGTGTGTTGTCGGGGGTGTGTGTGTGTTGTCGGTGTGTGTGTGTGTGTGTGTGTTGTCGGTGTGTGTGTGTGTGTGTGTGTTGTCGGTGTGTGTGTGTGTGTGTGTGTTGTCGGTGTGTGTGTTGTCGGTTTGTGTGTGTGTGTGTGTGTTGTCGGTGTGTGTGTGTGTGTTGTCGGTGTGTGTGTGTTTATGTGTTGTCGGTGTGTGTGTGTGTGTGTTGTCGGTGTGTGTGTGTGTGTTGTCGGTGTGTGTGTGTGTGTTGTCGGTGTGTGTGTGTGTTGTCGGTTTGTGTGTGTGTGTGTGTTGTCGGTGTTTGTGTGTGTGTTGTCGGTGTGTGTGTGTGTTGTCGGTGTGTGTGTGTGTGTGTTGTCGGTGTGTGTGTGTGTGTGTTGTCGGTGTGTGTGTGTGTGTTGTCGGTGTGTGTGTGTGTGTTGTGTGTGTGTGTGTTGTCGGTGTGTGTGTGTGTGTTGTCGGTGTGTGTGTGTGTGTGTGTTGTCGGTGTGTGTGTGTGTGTGTGTTGTCGGTGTGTGTGTGTGTGTGTTGTCGGTGTGTGTGTGTGTGTGTGTGTTGTCGGTGTGTGTGTGTGTGTGTTGTCGGTGTGTGTGTGTGTGTGTGTGTTGTCGGTGTGTGTGTGTGTGTGTGTGTTGTCGGTGTGTGTGTGTGTGTGTGTGTGTTGTCGGTGTGTGTGTGTGTGTTGTCGGTGTGTGTGTGTGTTGTCTGTGTGTGTGTGTGTGTTGTCGGTGTGTTTGTGTGTTGTCGGTGTGTGTGTATGAGTGTGTGTGTGTGTTGTCGGTGTGTGTGTGTGTTGTCGGTGTGTGTGTGTGTGTGTTGTCGGTGTGTGTGTGTGTGTGTTGTCGGTGTGTGTGTGTGTTGTCGGTGTGTGTGTGTGTGTGTGTTGTCGGTGTGTGTGTGTGTGTTGTCGGTGTGTGTGTGTTTATGTGTTGTCGGTGTGTGTGTGTGTGTGTTGTCGGTGTGTGTGTGTGTGTTGTCGGTGTGTGTGTGTGTGTTGTCGGTGTGTGTGTGTGTTGTCGGTTTGTGTGTGTGTGTGTGTGTTGTCGGTGTGTGTGTGTGTGTTGTCGGTGTGTGTGTGTGTTGTCGGTGTGTGTGTGTGAGTGTGTGTGTGTGTTGTCGGTGTGTGTGTGTTGTCGGTGTGTGTGTGTGTGTGTGTTGTCGGTGTGTGTGTGTGTGTGTGTTGTCGGTGTGTGTGTGTGTGTTGTCGGTGTGTGTGTGTGTGTGTGTTGTCGGTGTGTATGTGTGTGTGTTGTCAGTGTGTGTGTGTGTGTGTTGTCAGTGTGTGTGTGTGTGTGTTGTCGGTGTGTGTGTGTGTGTGTGTGTGTGTGTTGTCGGTGTGTGTGTGTGTTGTCGGTGTGTGTGTGTGTGTGTGTGTGTTGTGTGTGTGTGTGTGTGTGTGTTGTCGGTGTGTGTGTGTGCGTGTGTTGTCGGTGTGTGTGTGTGTGTGTTGTCGGTGTGTGTGTGTGTGTGTTGTCGGTGTGTGTGTGTGTTGTCGGTGTGTGTGTGTGTGTGTTGTCGGTGTGTGTGTGTGTGTTGTCGGTGTGTGTGTGTGTGTTGTCGGTGTGTGTGTGTGTTGTCGGTTTGTGTGTGTGTGTGTGTGTTGTCGGTGTGTGTGTGTGTGTTGTCGGTGTGTGTGTGTGTTGTCGGTGTGTGTGTGTGTGTGTTGTCGGTGTGTGTGTGTTGTCGGTGTGTGTGTGTGTGTTGTCGGTGTGTGTGTGTGTGTTGTGTGTGTGTGTGTTGTCGGTGTGTGTGTGTGTGTTGTCGGTGTGTGTGTGTGTGTGTGTGTGTTGTCGGTGTGTGTGTGTGTGTGTGTTGTCTGTGTGTGTGTGTGTGTGTTGTCGGTGTGTGTGTGTGTGTGTGTGTGTTGTCGGTGTGTGTGTGTGTGTGTTGTCGGTGTGTGTGTGTGTGTGTGTGTTGTCGGTGTGTGTGTGTGTGTGTGTGTGTGTTGTCGGTGTGTGTGTTGTCGGTTTGTGTGTGTGTGTGTGTGTTGTCGGTGTGTGTGTGTGTGTGTTGTCGGTGTGTGTGTGTGTTGTCTGTGTGTGTGTGTGTGTTGTCGGTGTGTGTGTGTGTGTGTGTTGTCGGTGTGTGTGTATGAGTGTGTGTGTGTGTTGTCGGTGTGTGTGTGTGTTGTCGGTGTGTGTGTGTGTGTGTTGTCGGTGTGTGTGTGTGTGTGTTGTCGGTGTGTGTGTGTGTTGTCGGTGTGTGTGTGTGTGTTGTCGGTGTGTGTGTGTGTGTTGTCGGTGTGTGTGTGTTTATGTGTTGTCGGTGTGTGTGTGTGTGTGTTGTCGGTGTGTGTGTGTGTGTTGTCGGTGTGTGTGTGTGTGTTGTCGGTGTGTGTGTGTGTTGTCGGTTTGTGTGTGTGTGTGTGTGTTGTCGGTGTGTGTGTGTGTGTGTTGTCGGTGTGTGTGTGTGTTGTCGATGTGTGTGTGTGAGTGTGTGTGTGTGTTGTCGGTGTGTGTGTGTTGTCGGTGTGTGTGTGTGTGTTGTCGGTGTGTGTGTGTGTGTGTGTGTGTTGTCGGTGTGTGTGTGTGTGTTGTCGGTGTGTGTGTGTGTGTGTTGTCGGTGTGTATGTGTGTGTGTTGTCAGTGTGTGTGTGTGTGTGTTGTCGGTGTGTGTGTGTTTATGTGTTGTCGGTGTGTGTGTGTGTGTGTTGTCGGTGTGTGTGTGTGTGTTGTCGGTGTGTGTGTGTGTGTGTGTGTGTGTTGTGTGTGTGTGTGTGTGTGTTGTCGGTGTGTGTGTGTGTGTGTTGTCGGTGTGTGTGTGTGTGTGTGTTGTCGGTGTGTGTGTGTGTGTGTTGTCGGTGTGTGTGTGTGTGTGTTGTCGGTGTGTGTGTGTGTTGTCGGTGTGTGTGTGTGTGTGTGTGTTGTCGGTGTGTGTGTGTGTGTGTTGTCGGTGTGTGTGTGTGTGTGTGTGTTGTCGGTGTGTGTGTGTGTGTTGTCGGTGTGTGTGTGTGTGTGTGTTGTCGGTGTGTGTGTGTGTGTTGTCGGTGTGTGTGTGTGTTGTCGGTGTGTGTGTGTGTGTGTGTTGTCGGTGTGTGTGTGTTATCGGTGTGTGTGTGTGTGTGTGTTGTCGGTGTGTGTGTGTGTGTTGTCGGTGTGTGTGTGTGTTGTCGGTGTGTGTGTGTGTGTTGTCGGTGTGTGTGTGTTGTCGGTGTGTGTGTGTGTGTGTTGTGGGTGTGTTGTCGGTGTGTGTGTGTGTGTGTTGTCGGTGTGTGTGTGTGTGTTGTCGGTGTGTGTGTGTGTGTGTTGTCGGTGTGTGTGTGTGTGTTGTCGGTGTGTGTGTGTGTGTTGTCAGTGTGTGTGTGTGTGTGTGTTGTCAGTGTGTGTGTGTGTGTGTTGTCGGTGTGTGTGTGTGTGTGTTGTCGGTGTGTGTGTGTGTGTTGTCGGTGTGTGTGTGTGTGTGTGTGTTGGCGGTGTGTGTGGGTGTGTTGTCAGTGTGTGTGTGTTGTCGGTGTGTGTGTGTGTGTGTGTGTTGTCAGTGTGTGTGTGTTGTCGGTGTGTGTGTGTGTGTGTGTGTTGTCGGTGTGTTTGTGTGTGTGTGTGTTGTCGGTGTGTGTGTGTGTTTTGTCGGTGTGTGTGTGTGTGTTGTGTGTGTGTGTGTGTTGTCGGTGTGTGTGTGTGTTGTCGGTGTGTGTGTGTGTGTGTTGTCGGTGTGTGTGTGTGTGTGTGTTGTCGGTGTGTGTGTGTGTGTGTTGTCGGTGTGTGTGTGTGTGTTGTCGGTGTGTGTGTGTGTGTTGTGTGTGTGTGTGTTGTCGGTGTGTGTGTGTGTGTTGTCGGTGTGTGTGTGTGTGTGTGTTGTCTGTTTGTGTGTTGTCGGTGTGTGTGTGTGTGTGTGTGTGTGTTGTCGGTGTGTGTGTGTGTGTGTTGTCGGTGTGTGTGTGTGTGTGTGTGTTGTCGGTGTGTGTGTGTGTGTGTGTGTGTGTTGTCGGTGTGTGTGTTGTCGGTTTGTGTGTGTGTGTGTGTGTTGTCGGTGTGTGTGTGTGTGTTGTCGGTGTGTGTGTGTTGTCTGTGTGTGTGTGTGTGTTGTCGGTGTGTGTGTGTGTTGTCGGTGTGTGTGTATGAGTGTGTGTGTGTGTTGTCGGTGTGTGTGTGTGTGTGTTGTCGATGTGTGTGTGTGTGTGTTGTCGGTGTGTGTGTGTGTGTGTTGTCGGTGTGTGTGTGTGTTGTCGGTGTGTGTGTGTGTGTGTGTGTGTGTGTGTGTGTGTAGTCGGTGTGTGTGTGTGTGTGTGTTGTCGGTGTGTGTGTGTGTGTGTTGTCGTTGTGTGTGTGTGTGTGTGTGTTGTCGGTGTGTGTGTGTGTGTGTGTGTGTGTGTTGTCGGTGTGTGTGTTGTCGGTTTGTGTGTGTGTGTGTGTGTTGTCGGTGTGTGTGTGTGTGTTGTCGGTGTGTGTGTGTGTTGTCTGTGTGTGTGTGTGTGTTGTCGGTGTGTGTGTGTGTTGTCGGTGTGTGTGTATGAGTGTGTGTGTGTGTTGTCGGTGTGTGTGTGTGTTGTCGGTGTGTGTGTATGAGTGTGTGTGTGTGTTGTCGGTGTGTGTGTGTGTTGTCGGTGTGTGTGTGTGTTGTCGGTGTGTGTGTGTTGTCGGTGTGTGTGTGTTGTCGGTGTGTGTGTGTTGTCGGTGTGTGTGTGTGTGTTGTCGGTGTGTGTGTGTTTATGTGTTGTCGGTGTGTGTGTGTGTGTGTTGTCGGTGTGTGTGTGTGTGTTGTCGGTGTGTGTGTGTGTGTTGTCGGTGTGTGTGTGTGTGTGTTGTCGGTTTGTGTGTGTGTGTGTGTGTTGTCGGTGTGTGTGTGTGTGTTGTCGGTGTGTGTGTGTGTTGTCGGTGTGTGTGTGTGAGTGTGTGTGTGTGTTGTCGGTGTGTGTGTGTTGTCGGTGTGTGTGTGTGTGTGTGTTGTCGGTGTGTGTGTGTGTGTGTGTGTGTTGTCGGTGTGTGTGTGTGTGTTGTCGGTGTGTGTGTGTGTGTGTGTGTTGTCGGTGTGTATGTGTGTGTGTTGTCAGTGTGTGTGTGTGTGTGTTGTCGGTGTGTGTGTGTTTATGTGTTGTCGGTGTGTGTGTGTGTGTTGTCGGTGTGTGTGTGTGTGTGTGTTGTCGGTGTGTGTGTGTGTGTGTTGTCGGTGTGTGTGTGTTGTCGGTGTGTGTGTGTGTTGTCGGTGTGTTGCTGGTGTTTGTGTGTGTGTGTGTTGTCGGTGTGTGTGTGTTGTCGGTGTGTGTGTGTGTGTGTGTGTGTGTGTGTTGTCGGTGTGTGTGTGTGTGTTGTCGGTGTGTGTGTGTGTGTTGTCGGTGTGTGTGTGTGTGTTGTCGGTGTGTGTGTGTGTGTGTGTGTGTGTTGTCGGTGTGTGTGTGTGTGTTGTCGGTGTTGTTTGTGTGTGTGTTGTCGGTGTGTGTGTGTGTGTTGTCGGTGTGTGTGTGTCGGTGTGTGTGTGTTGTCGGTGTGTGTGTGTGTGTGTTGTCGGTGTGTGTGTGTGTGTTGTCGGTGTGTGTGTGTGTGTTGTCAGTGTGTGTGTGTGTGTGTGTGTTGTCAGTGTGTGTCTGTGTGTGTTGTCGGTGTGTGTGTGTGTTGTCGGTGTGTGTGTGTGTGTGTGTTGTCGGTGTGTGTGTGTGTGTTGTCGGTGTGTGTGTGTTTATGTGTTGTCGGTGTGTGTGTGTGTGTGTTGTCGGTGTGTGTGTGTGTGTTGTCGGTGTGTGTGTGTGTGTTGTCGGTGTGTGTGTGTGTTGTCGGTTTGTGTGTGTGTGTGTGTGTTGTCGGTGTGTGTGTGTGTGTTGTCGGTGTGTGTGTGTGTTGTCGGTGTGTGTGTGTGAGTGTGTGTGTGTGTTGTCGGTGTGTGTGTGTTGTCGGTGTGTGTGTGTGTGTGTGTTGTCGGTGTGTGTGTGTGTGTGTGTGTGTGTTGTCGGTGTGTGTGTGTGTGTTGTCGGTGTGTGTGTGTGTGTGTGTGTGTTGTCGGTGTGTATGTGTGTGTGTTGTCAGTGTGTGTGTGTGTGTGTTGTCGGTGTGTGTGTGTTTATGTGTTGTCGGTGTGTGTGTGTGTGTGTTGTCGGTGTGTGTGTGTGTTGTCGGTGTGTGTGTGTGTGTGTGTGTGTTGTGTGTGTGTGTGTGTTGTCGGTGTGTGTGTGTGTGTGTTGTCGGTGTGTGTGTGTGCGTGTGTTGTCGGTGTGTGTGTGTGTGTGTTGTCGGTGTGTGTGTGTGTGTGTTGTCGGTGTGTGTGTGTGTTGTCGGTGTGTGTGTGTGTGTGTTGTCGGTGTGTGTGTGTGTGTTGTCGGTGTGTGTGTGTGTGTTGTCGGTGTGTGTGTGTGTTGTCGGTTTGTGTGTGTGTGTGTGTGTTGTCGGTGTGTGTGTGTGTGTTGTCGGTGTGTGTGTGTGTTGTCGGTGTGTGTGTGTGTGTGTTGTCGGTGTGTGTGTGTGTGTGTGTTGTCGGTGTGTGTGTGTGTGTTGTCGGTGTGTGTGTGTGTGTTGTGTGTGTGTGTGTTGTCGGTGTGTGTGTGTGTGTTGTCGGTGTGTGTGTGTGTGTGTGTGTGTTGTCGGTGTGTGTGTGTGTGTTGTCTGTGTGTGTGTGTGTGTGTTGTCGGTGTGTGTGTGTGTGTGTGTGTTGTCGGTGTGTGTGTGTGTGTGTTGTCGGTGTGTGTGTGTGTGTGTGTGTTGTCGGTGTGTGTGTGTGTGTGTGTGTGTGTTGTCGGTGTGTGTGTGTGTGTGTTGTCGTTGTGTGTGTGTGTGTGTGTGTTGTCGGTGTGTGTGTGTGTGTGTGTGTGTGTTGTCGGTGTGTGTGTTGTCGGTTTGTGTGTGTGTGTGTGTGTTGTCGGTGTGTGTGTGTGTGTTGTCGGTGTGTGTGTGTGTTGTCTGTGTGTGTGTGTGTGTTGTCGGTGTGTGTGTGTGTTGTCGGTGTGTGTGTATGAGTGTGTGTGTGTGTTGTCGGTGTGTGTGTGTGTTGTCGGTGTGTGTGTATGAGTGTGTGTGTGTGTTGTCGGTGTGTGTGTGTGTTGTCGGTGTGTGTGTGTGTTGTCGGTGTGTGTGTGTTGTCGGTGTGTGTGTGTTGTCGGTGTGTGTGTGTTGTCGGTGTGTGTGTGTGTGTTGTCGGTGTGTGTGTGTTTATGTGTTGTCGGTGTGTGTGTGTGTGTGTTGTCGGTGTGTGTGTGTGTGTTGTCGGTGTGTGTGTGTGTGTTGTCGGTGTGTGTGTGTGTGTGTTGTCGGTTTGTGTGTGTGTGTGTGTGTTGTCGGTGTGTGTGTGTGTGTTGTCGGTGTGTGTGTGTGTGTGTTGTCGGTGTGTGTGTGTGAGTGTGTGTGTGTGTTGTCGGTGTGTGTGTGTTGTCGGTGTGTGTGTGTGTGTGTGTTGTCGGTGTGTGTGTGTGTGTGTGTGTGTTGTCGGTGTGTGTGTGTGTGTTGTCGGTGTGTGTGTGTGTGTGTGTGTTGTCGGTGTGTATGTGTGTGTGTTGTCAGTGTGTGTGTGTGTGTGTTGTCGGTGTGTGTGTGTTTATGTGTTGTCGGTGTGTGTGTGTGTGTTGTCGGTGTGTGTGTGTGTGTGTGTTGTCGGTGTGTGTGTGTGTGTGTTGTCGGTGTGTGTGTGTTGTCGGTGTGTGTGTGTGTTGTCGGTGTGTTGCTGGTGTTTGTGTGTGTGTGTGTTGTCGGTGTGTGTGTGTTGTCGGTGTGTGTGTGTGTGTGTGTGTGTGTGTGTTGTCGGTGTGTGTGTGTGTGTTGTCGGTGTGTGTGTGTGTGTTGTCGGTGTGTGTGTGTGTGTGTGTGTGTGTGTGTCGGTGTGTGTGTGTGTGTTGTCGGTGTTGTTTGTGTGTGTGTTGTCGGTGTGTGTGTGTGTGTTGTCGGTGTGTGTGTGTGTGTGTGTGTGTTGTCGGTGTGTGTGTGTTGTCGGTGTGTGTGTGTGTGTGTGTGTTGTCGGTGTGTGTGTGTGTGTTGTCGGTGTGTGTGTGTGTGTTGTCAGTGTGTGTGTGTGTGTGTGTGTTGTCAGTGTGTGTCTGTGTGTGTTGTCGGTGTGTGTGTGTGTTGTCGGTGTGTGTGTGTGTGTGTGTTGTCGGTGTGTGTGTGTGTGTTGTCGGTGTGTGTGTGTTTATGTGTTGTCGGTGTGTGTGTGTGTGTGTTGTCGGTGTGTGTGTGTGTGTTGTCGGTGTGTGTGTGTGTGTTGTCGGTGTGTGTGTGTGTTGTCGGTTTGTGTGTGTGTGTGTGTGTTGTCGGTGTGTGTGTGTGTGTTGTCGGTGTGTGTGTGTGTTGTCGGTGTGTGTGTGTGAGTGTGTGTGTGTGTTGTCGGTGTGTGTGTGTTGTCGGTGTGTGTGTGTGTGTGTGTTGTCGGTGTGTGTGTGTGTGTGTGTGTGTTGTCGGTGTGTGTGTGTGTGTTGTCGGTGTGTGTGTGTGTGTGTGTTGTCGGTGTGTATGTGTGTGTGTTGTCAGTGTGTGTGTGTGTGTGTTGTCGGTGTGTGTGTGTTTATGTGTTGTCGGTGTGTGTGTGTGTGTGTTGTCGGTGTGTGTGTGTGTTGTCGGTGTGTGTGTGTGTGTGTGTGTGTTGTGTGTGTGTGTGTGTTGTCGGTGTGTGTGTGTGTGTGTTGTCGGTGTGTGTGTGTGTGCGTGTGTTGTCGGTGTGTGTGTGTGTGTGTTGTCGGTGTGTGTGTGTGTTGTCGGTGTGTGTGTGTGTGTTGTCGGTGTGTGTGTGTGTGTTGTCGGTGTGTGTGTGTGTTGTCGGTGTGTGTGTGTGTTGTCGGTTTGTGTGTGTGTGTGTGTGTTGTCGGTGTGTGTGTGTGTGTTGTCGGTGTGTGTGTGTGTTGTCGGTGTGTGTGTGTGTGTGTTGTCGGTGTGTGTGTGTGTGTGTGTTGTCGGTGTGTGTGTGTGTGTTGTCGGTGTGTGTGTGTGTGTTGTGTGTGTGTGTGTTGTCGGTGTGTGTGTGTGTGTTGTCGGTGTGTGTGTGTGTGTGTGTTGTCGGTGTGTGTGTGTGTGTGTGTTGTCTGTGTGTGTGTGTGTGTGTTGTCGGTGTGTGTGTGTGTGTGTGTGTTGTCGGTGTGTGTGTGTGTGTGTTGTCGGTGTGTGTGTGTGTGTGTGTGTTGTCGGTGTGTGTGTGTGTGTGTGTGTGTTGTCGGTGTGTGTGTTGTCGGTTTGTGTGTGTGTGTGTGTGTTGTCGGTGTGTGTGTGTGTGTGTTGTCGGTGTGTGTGTGTGTTGTCTGTGTGTGTGTGTGTGTTGTCGGTGTGTGTGTGTGTTGTCGGTGTGTGTGTATGAGTGTGTGTGTGTGTTGTCGGTGTGTGTGTGTGTTGTCGGTGTGTGTGTGTGTGTGTTGTCGGTGTGTGTGTGTGTGTGTTGTCGGTGTGTGTGTGTGTGTGTTGTCGGTGTGTGTGTGTGTGTTGTCGGTGTGTGTGTGTGTGTTGTCGGTGTGTGTGTGTGTGTTGTCGGTGTGTGTGTGTGTGTGTTGTCGGTGTGTGTGTGTGTGTTGTCGGTGTGTGTGTGTGTGTTGTCGGTGTGTGTGTGTGTTGTCGGTTTGTGTGTGTGTGTGTGTGTTGTCGGTGTGTGTGTGTGTGTGTTGTCGGTGTGTGTGTGTGTTGTCGATGTGTGTGTGTTGTCGATGTGTGTGTGTGAGTGTGTGTGTGTGTTGTCGGTGTGTGTGTGTGTGTTGTCGGTGTGTGTGTGTGTGTGTGTGTGTTGTCGGTGTGTGTGTGTGTGTTGTCGGTGTGTGTGTGTGTGTGTTGTCGGTGTGTATGTGTGTGTGTTGTCAGTGTGTGTGTGTGTGTGTTGTCGGTGTGTGTGTGTTTATGTGTTGTCGGTGTGTGTGTGTGTGTGTTGTCGGTGTGTGTGTGTGTGTTGTCGGTGTGTGTGTGTGTGTGTGTGTGTTGTGTGTGTGTGTGTGTGTGTTGTCGGTGTGTGTGTGTGTTGTCGGTGTGTGTGTGTGTGTGTTGTCGGTGTGTGTGTGTGTGTGTTGTCGGTGTGTGTGTGTGTGTGTTGTCGGTGTGTGTGTGTGTTGTCGGTGTGTGTGTGTGTGTGTGTGTTGTCGGTGTGTGTGTGTGTGTGTTGTCGGTGTGTGTGTGTGTGTGTGTGTTGTCGGTGTGTGTGTGTTGTCGGTGTGTGTGTGTGTGTGTTGTCGGTGTGTGTGTGTGTGTTGTCGGTGTGTGTGTGTGTTGTCGGTGTGTGTGTGTGTGTGTGTTGTCGGTGTGTGTGTGTTATCGGTGTGTGTGTGTGTGTGTGTTGTCGGTGTGTGTGTGTGTGTTGTCGGTGTGTGTGTGTGTTGTCGGTGTGTGTGTGTGTGTTGTCGGTGTGTGTGTGTTGTCGGTGTGTGTGTGTGTGTGTTGTGGGTGTGTTGTCGGTGTGTGTGTGTGTGTGTTGTCGGTGTGTGTGTGTGTGTGTTGTCGGTGTGTGTGTGTGTGTGTTGTCGGTGTGTGTGTGTGTGTTGTCGGTGTGTGTGTGTGTGTTGTCAGTGTGTGTGTGTGTGTGTGTTGTCAGTGTGTGTGTGTGTGTGTTGTCGGTGTGTGTGTGTGTGTGTTGTCGGTGTGTGTGTGTGTGTTGTCGGTGTGTGTGTGTGTGTGTGTGTTGGCGGTGTGTGTGTGTGTGTGTGTGTGTTGTCGGTGTGTGTGGGTGTGTTGTCAGTGTGTGTGTGTTGTCGGTGTGTGTGTGTGTGTGTGTTGTCGGTGTGTTTGTGTGTGTGTGTGTTGTCGGTGTGTGTGTGTGTTTTGTCGGTGTGTGTGTGTGTGTGTTGTGTGTGTGTGTGTTGTCGGTGTGTGTGTGTGTTGTCGGTGTGTGTGTGTGTGTGTTGTCGGTGTGTGTGTGTGTGTTGTCGGTGTGTGTGTGTGTGTGTTGTCGGTGTGTGTGTGTGTGTTGTCGGTGTGTGTGTGTGTGTTGTGTGTGTGTGTGTTGTCGGTGTGTGTGTGTGTGTTGTCGGTGTGTGTGTGTGTGTGTGTTGTCTGTTTGTGTGTTGTCGGTGTGTGTGTGTGTGTGTGTGTGTTGTCGGTGTGTGTGTGTGTGTGTTGTCGGTGTGTGTGTGTGTGTGTGTGTTGTCGGTGTGTGTGTGTGTGTGTGTGTGTTGTCGGTGTGTGTGTTGTCGGTTTGTGTGTGTGTGTGTGTGTTGTCGGTGTGTGTGTGTGTGTTGTCGGTGTGTGTGTGTGTTGTCTGTGTGTGTGTGTGTGTGTTGTCGGTGTGTGTGTGTGTTGTCGGTGTGTGTGTATGAGTGTGTGTGTGTGTTGTCGGTGTGTGTGTGTGTGTTGTCGGTGTGTGTGTGTGTGTGTTGTCGGTGTGTGTGTGTGTGTGTTGTCGGTGTGTGTGTGTGTTGTCGGTGTGTGTGTGTGTGTGTGTGTGTGTGTGTGTGTGTGTGTTGTCGGTGTGTGTGTGTGTGTGTGTGTGTGTTGTCGGTGTGTGTGTGTGTGTGTTGTCGTTGTGTGTGTGTGTGTGTGTGTTGTCGGTGTGTGTGTGTGTGTGTGTGTGTGTTGTCGGTGTGTGTGTTGTCGGTTTGTGTGTGTGTGTGTGTGTTGTCGGTGTGTGTGTGTGTGTTGTCGGTGTGTGTGTGTGTTGTCTGTGTGTGTGTGTGTGTTGTCGGTGTGTGTGTGTGTTGTCGGTGTGTGTGTATGAGTGTGTGTGTGTGTTGTCGGTGTGTGTGTGTGTTGTCGGTGTGTGTGTATGAGTGTGTGTGTGTGTTGTCGGTGTGTGTGTGTGTTGTCGGTGTGTGTGTGTGTGTTGTCGGTGTGTGTGTGTTGTCGGTGTGTGTGTGTTGTCGGTGTGTGTGTGTTGTCGGTGTGTGTGTGTGTGTTGTCGGTGTGTGTGTGTTTATGTGTTGTCGGTGTGTGTGTGTGTGTTGTCGGTGTGTGTGTGTGTGTGTTGTCGGTGTGTGTGTGTGTGTGTTGTCGGTGTGTGTGTGTGTTGTCGGTGTGTGTGTGTGTGTGTGTGTGTGTGTGTGTGTGTGTTGTCGGTGTGTGTGTGTGTGTGTGTGTGTGTTGTCGGTGTGTGTGTGTGTGTGTTGTCGTTGTGTGTGTGTGTGTGTGTGTTGTCGGTGTGTGTGTGTGTGTGTGTGTGTGTTGTCGGTGTGTGTGTTGTCGGTTTGTGTGTGTGTGTGTGTGTTGTCGGTGTGTGTGTGTGTGTTGTCGGTGTGTGTGTGTGTTGTCTGTGTGTGTGTGTGTGTTGTCGGTGTGTGTGTGTGTTGTCGGTGTGTGTGTATGAGTGTGTGTGTGTGTTGTCGGTGTGTGTGTGTGTTGTCGGTGTGTGTGTATGAGTGTGTGTGTGTGTTGTCGGTGTGTGTGTGTGTTGTCGGTGTGTGTGTGTGTGTTGTCGGTGTGTGTGTGTTGTCGGTGTGTGTGTGTTGTCGGTGTGTGTGTGTTGTCGGTGTGTGTGTGTGTGTTGTCGGTGTGTGTGTGTTTATGTGTTGTCGGTGTGTGTGTGTGTGTGTTGTCGGTGTGTGTGTGTGTGTTGTCGGTGTGTGTGTGTGTTGTCGGTGTGTGTGTGTGTGTGTTGTCGGTTTGTGTGTGTGTGTGTGTGTTGTCGGTGTGTGTGTGTGTGTTGTCGGTGTGTGTGTGTGTTGTCGGTGTGTGTGTGTGAGTGTGTGTGTGTGTTGTCGGTGTGTGTGTGTTGTCGGTGTGTGTGTGTGTGTGTGTTGTCGGTGTGTGTGTGTGTGTGTGTGTGTTGTCGGTGTGTGTGTGTGTGTTGTCGGTGTGTGTGTGTGTGTGTGTGTTGTCGGTGTGTATGTGTATGTGTTGTCAGTGTGTGTGTGTGTGTGTTGTCGGTGTGTGTGTGTTTATGTGTTGTCGGTGTGTGTGTGTGTGTTGTCGGTGTGTGTGTGTGTGTGTGTGTTGTCGGTGTGTGTGTGTGTGTGTTGTCGGTGTGTGTGTGTAGTCGGTGTGTGTGTGTGTTGTCGGTGTGTTGCTGGTGTTTGTGTGTGTGTGTGTTGTCGGTGTGTGTGTGTGTGTTGTCGGTGTGTGTGTGTGTGTGTGTGTGTGTGTGTTGTCGGTGTGTGTGTGTGTGTTGTCGGTGTGTGTGTGTGTGTTGTCGGTGTGTGTGTGTGTGTGTGTGTGTGTTGTCGGTGTGTGTGTGTGTGTTGTCGGTGTTGTTTGTGTGTGTGTTGTCGGTGTGTGTGTGTGTGTTGTCGGTGTGTGTGTGTGTGTGTGTGTGTTGTCGGTGTGTGTGTGTTGTCGGTGTGTGTGTGTGTGTGTGTGTTGTCGGTGTGTGTGTGTGTGTTGTCGGTGTGTGTGTGTGTGTTGTCAGTGTGTGTGTGTGTGTGTGTGTTGTCAGTGTGTGTCTGTGTGTGTTGTCGGTGTGTGTGTGTGTGTGTTGTCGGTGTGTGTGTGTGTGTTGTCGGTGTGTGTGTGTGTGTGTGTTGGCGGTGTGTGTGTGTGTGTGTGTGTGTGTGTTGTCGGTGTGTGTGGGTGTGTTGTCAGTGTGTGTGTGTTGTCGGTGTGTGTGTGTGTGTGTGTTGTCGGTGTGTTTGTGTGTGTGTGTGTTGTCGGTGTGTGTGTGTGTGTGTTTTGTCGGTGTGTGTGTGTGTTGTCGGTGTGTGTGTGTGTGTGTGTTGTCGGTGTGTGTGTGTTATCGGTGTGTGTGTGTGTGTGTGTTGTCGGTGTGTGTGTGTGTGTTGTCGGTGTGTGTGTGTGTTGTCGGTGTGTGTGTGTGTGTTGTCGGTGTGTGTGTGTTGTCGGTGTGTGTGTGTGTGTGTTGTGGGTGTGTTGTCGGTGTGTGTGTGTGTGTGTTGTCGGTGTGTGTGTGTGTGTGTTGTCGGTGTGTGTGTGTGTGTGTTGTCGGTGTGTGTGTGTGTGTTGTCGGTGTGTGTGTGTGTGTTGTCAGTGTGTGTGTGTGTGTGTGTTGTCAGTGTGTGTGTGTGTGTGTTGTCGGTGTGTGTGTGTGTGTGTTGTCGGTGTGTGTGTGTGTGTTGTCGGTGTGTGTGTGTGTGTGTGTGTGTTGGCGGTGTGTGTGTGTGTGTGTGTTGTCGGTGTGTGTGGGTGTGTTGTCAGTGTGTGTGTGTTGTCGGTGTGTGTGTGTGTGTGTGTTGTCGGTGTGTTTGTGTGTGTGTGTGTTGTCGGTGTGTGTGTGTGTTTTGTCGGTGTGTGTGTGTGTGTTGTGTGTGTGTGTGTTGTCGGTGTGTGTGTGTGTTGTCGGTGTGTGTGTGTGTGTGTTGTCGGTGTGTGTGTGTGTGTGTGTTGTCGGTGTGTGTGTGTGTGTGTTGTCGGTGTGTGTGTGTGTGTTGTCGGTGTGTGTGTGTGTGTTGTGTGTGTGTGTGTTGTCGGTGTGTGTGTGTGTGTTGTCGGTGTGTGTGTGTGTGTGTGTTGTCTGTTTGTGTGTTGTCGGTGTGTGTGTGTGTGTGTGTGTGTGTTGTCGGTGTGTGTGTGTGTGTGTTGTCGGTGTGTGTGTGTGTGTGTGTGTTGTCGGTGTGTGTGTGTGTGTGTGTGTGTTGTCGGTGTGTGTGTTGTCGGTTTGTGTGTGTGTGTGTGTGTTGTCGGTGTGTGTGTGTGTGTTGTCGGTGTGTGTGTGTGTTGTCTGTGTGTGTGTGTGTGTTGTCGGTGTGTGTGTGTGTTGTCGGTGTGTGTGTATGAGTGTGTGTGTGTGTTGTCGGTGTGTGTGTGTGTGTGTTGTCGGTGTGTGTGTGTGTGTGTTGTCGGTGTGTGTGTGTGTGTGTTGTCGGTGTGTGTGTGTGTTGTCGGTGTGTGTGTGTGTGTGTGTGTGTGTGTGTGTGTTGTCGGTGTGTGTGTGTGTGTGTGTGTGTGTTGTCGGTGTGTGTGTGTGTGTGTTGTCGGTGTGTGTGTGTGTGTGTGTGTGTGTTGTCGGTGTGTGTGTGTGTGTGTGTGTGTGTGTTGTCGGTGTGTGTGTTGTCGGTTTGTGTGTGTGTGTGTGTGTTGTCGGTGTGTGTGTTTGTGTTGTCGGTGTGTGTGTGTGTTGTCTGTGTGTGTGTGTGTGTTGTCGGTGTGTGTGTGTGTGTTGTCGGTGTGTGTGTGTGTGTGTGTGTTGGCGGTGTGTGTGTGTGTGTGTGTGTGTTGTCGGTGTGTGTGGGTGTGTTGTCAGTGTGTGTGTGTTGTCGGTGTGTGTGTGTGTGTGTGTTGTCGGTGTGTTTGTGTGTGTGTGTGTTGTCGGTGTGTGTGTGTGTTTTGTCGGTGTGTGTGTGTGTGTTGTGTGTGTGTGTGTTGTCGGTGTGTGTGTGTGTTGTCGGTGTGTGTGTGTGTGTGTTGTCGGTGTGTGTGTGTGTGTTGTCGGTGTGTGTGTGTGTGTGTTGTCGGTGTGTGTGTGTGTGTTGTCGGTGTGTGTGTGTGTGTTGTGTGTGTGTGTGTTGTCGGTGTGTGTGTGTGTGTTGTCGGTGTGTGTGTGTGTGTGTGTTGTCTGTTTGTGTGTTGTCGGTGTGTGTGTGTGTGTGTGTGTGTGTTGTCGGTGTGTGTGTGTGTGTGTTGTCGGTGTGTGTGTGTGTGTGTGTGTTGTCGGTGTGTGTGTGTGTGTGTGTGTGTTGTCGGTGTGTGTGTTGTCGGTTTGTGTGTGTGTGTGTGTGTTGTCGGTGTGTGTGTGTGTGTTGTCGGTGTGTGTGTGTGTTGTCTGTGTGTGTGTGTGTGTGTTGTCGGTGTGTGTGTGTGTTGTCGGTGTGTGTGTATGAGTGTGTGTGTGTGTTGTCGGTGTGTGTGTGTGTGTTGTCGGTGTGTGTGTGTGTGTGTTGTCGGTGTGTGTGTGTGTGTGTTGTCGGTGTGTGTGTGTGTTGTCGGTGTGTGTGTGTGTGTGTGTGTGTGTGTGTGTGTTGTCGGTGTGTGTGTGTGTGTGTGTGTGTGTTGTCGGTGTGTGTGTGTGTGTGTTGTCGTTGTGTGTGTGTGTGTGTGTGTTGTCGGTGTGTGTGTGTGTGTGTGTGTGTGTTGTCGGTGTGTGTGTTGTCGGTTTGTGTGTGTGTGTGTGTGTTGTCGGTGTGTGTGTGTGTGTTGTCGGTGTGTGTGTGTGTTGTCTGTGTGTGTGTGTGTGTTGTCGGTGTGTGTGTGTGTTGTCGGTGTGTGTGTATGAGTGTGTGTGTGTGTTGTCGGTGTGTGTGTGTGTTGTCGGTGTGTGTGTATGAGTGTGTGTGTGTGTTGTCGGTGTGTGTGTGTGTTGTCGGTGTGTGTGTGTGTTGTCGGTGTGTGTGTGTTGTCGGTGTGTGTGTGTTGTCGGTGTGTGTGTGTTGTCGGTGTGTGTGTGTGTGTTGTCGGTGTGTGTGTGTTTATGTGTTGTCGGTGTGTGTGTGTGTGTGTTGTCGGTGTGTGTGTGTGTGTTGTCGGTGTGTGTGTGTGTTGTCGGTGTGTGTGTGTGTGTGTTGTCGGTTTGTGTGTGTGTGTGTGTGTTGTCGGTGTGTGTGTGTGTGTTGTCGGTGTGTGTGTGTGTTGTCGGTGTGTGTGTGTGAGTGTGTGTGTGTGTTGTCGGTGTGTGTGTGTTGTCGGTGTGTGTGTGTGTGTGTGTTGTCGGTGTGTGTGTGTGTGTGTGTTGTCGGTGTGTGTGTGTGTGTTGTCGGTGTGTGTGTGTGTGTGTGTGTTGTCGGTGTGTATGTGTATGTGTTGTCAGTGTGTGTGTGTGTGTGTTGTCGGTGTGTGTGTGTTTATGTGTTGTCGGTGTGTGTGTGTGTGTGTGTTGTCGGTGTGTGTGTGTGTGTGTGTTGTCGGTGTGTGTGTGTGTGTGTTGTCGGTGTGTGTGTGTAGTCGGTGTGTGTGTGTGTTGTCGGTGTGTTGCTGGTGTTTGTGTGTGTGTGTGTTGTCGGTGTGTGTGTGTGTGTTGTCGGTGTGTGTGTGTGTGTGTGTGTGTGTGTGTTGTCGGTGTGTGTGTGTGTGTTGTCGGTGTGTGTGTGTGTGTTGTCGGTGTGTGTGTGTGTGTGTGTGTGTGTTGTCGGTGTGTGTGTGTGTGTTGTCGGTGTTGTTTGTGTGTGTGTTGTCGGTGTGTGTGTGTGTGTTGTCGGTGTGTGTGTGTGTGTGTGTGTGTTGTCGGTGTGTGTGTGTTGTCGGTGTGTGTGTGTGTGTGTGTGTTGTCGGTGTGTGTGTGTGTGTTGTCGGTGTGTGTGTGTGTGTTGTCAGTGTGTGTGTGTGTGTGTGTGTTGTCAGTGTGTGTCTGTGTGTGTTGTCGGTGTGTGTGTGTGTGTGTTGTCGGTGTGTGTGTGTGTGTTGTCAGTGTGTGTGTGTGTGTGTGTTGGCGGTGTGTGTGTGTGTGTGTGTGTGTGTGTTGTCGGTGTGTGTGTGTTGTCGGTGTGTGTGTGTGTGTGTGTTGTCGGTGTGTTTGTGTGTGTGTGTGTTGTCGGTGTGTGTGTGTGTGTGTTTTGTCGGTGTGTGTGTGTGTTGTCGGTGTGTGTGTGTGTGTGTGTTGTCGGTATGTGTGTGTTATCGGTGTGTGTGTGTGTGTGTTGTCGGTGTGTGTGTGTGTGTTGTCGGTGTGTGTGTGTGTTGTCGGTGTGTGTGTGTGTGTTGTCGGTGTGTGTGTGTTGTCGGTGTGTGTGTGTGTGTGTTGTGGGTGTGTTGTCGGTGTGTGTGTGTGTGTGTTGTCGGTGTGTGTGTGTGTGTGTTGTCGGTGTGTGTGTGTGTGTGTTGTCGGTGTGTGTGTGTGTGTTGTCGGTGTGTGTGTGTGTGTTGTCAGTGTGTGTGTGTGTGTGTGTTGTCAGTGTGTGTGTGTGTGTGTTGTCGGTGTGTGTGTGTGTGTGTTGTCGGTGTGTGTGTGTGTGTTGTCGGTGTGTGTGTGTGTGTGTGTGTTGGCGGTGTGTGTGTGTGTGTGTGTTGTCGGTGTGTGTGGGTGTGTTGTCAGTGTGTGTGTGTTGTCGGTGTGTGTGTGTGTGTGTGTTGTCGGTGTGTTTGTGTGTGTGTGTGTTGTCGGTGTGTGTGTGTGTTTTGTCGGTGTGTGTGTGTGTGTTGTGTGTGTGTGTGTTGTCGGTGTGTGTGTGTGTTGTCGGTGTGTGTGTGTGTGTGTTGTCGGTGTGTGTGTGTGTGTGTGTTGTCGGTGTGTGTGTGTGTGTGTTGTCGGTGTGTGTGTGTGTGTTGTCGGTGTGTGTGTGTGTGTTGTGTGTGTGTGTGTTGTCGGTGTGTGTGTGTGTGTTGTCGGTGTGTGTGTGTGTGTGTGTTGTCTGTTTGTGTGTTGTCGGTGTGTGTGTGTGTGTGTGTGTGTGTGTTGTCGGTGTGTGTGTGTGTGTGTTGTCGGTGTGTGTGTGTGTGTGTGTGTGTTGTCGGTGTGTGTGTGTGTGTGTGTGTGTGTTGTCGGTGTGTGTGTTGTCGGTTTGTGTGTGTGTGTGTGTGTTGTCGGTGTGTGTGTGTGTGTTGTCGGTGTGTGTTTGTGTTGTCTGTGTGTGTGTGTGTGTTGTCGGTGTGTGTGTGTGTTGTCGGTGTGTGTGTATGAGTGTGTGTGTGTGTTGTCGGTGTGTGTGTGTGTGTGTTGTCGGTGTGTGTGTGTGTGTGTTGTCGGTGTGTGTGTGTGTGTGTTGTCGGTGTGTGTGTGTGTTGTCGGTGTGTGTGTGTGTGTGTGTGTGTGTGTGTTGTCGGTGTGTGTGTGTGTGTGTGTGTGTGTTGTCGGTGTGTGTGTGTGTGTGTTGTCGTTGTGTGTGTGTGTGTGTGTGTTGTCGGTGTGTGTGTGTGTGTGTGTGTGTGTGTTGTCGGTGTGTGTGTTGTCGGTTTGTGTGTGTGTGTGTGTGTTGTCGGTGTGTGTGTGTGTGTTGTCGGTGTGTGTGTGTGTTGTCTGTGTGTGTGTGTGTGTTGTCGGTGTGTGTGTGTGTTGTCGGTGTGTGTGTATGAGTGTGTGTGTGTGTTGTCGGTGTGTGTGTGTGTTGTCGGTGTGTGTGTATGAGTGTGTGTGTGTGTTGTCGGTGTGTGTGTGTGTTGTCGGTGTGTGTGTGTGT
The DNA here is from genome assembly GCF_965601325.2 of Salmo salar. NCBI lineage: Eukaryota > Metazoa > Chordata > Actinopteri > Salmoniformes > Salmonidae > Salmo > Salmo salar. The sequence continues at coordinate 146,062 of NW_027675592.1, read as the reverse complement.
TGTCGGTGTGTGTGTGTTGTCGGTGTGTGTGTGTTGTCGGTGTGTGTGTGTTGTCGGTGTGTGTGTGTGTGTTGTCGGTGTGTGTGTGTTTATGTGTTGTCGGTGTGTGTGTGTGTGTGTTGTCGGTGTGTGTGTGTGTGTTGTCGGTGTGTGTGTGTGTTGTCGGTGTGTGTGTGTGTGTGTTGTCGGTTTGTGTGTGTGTGTGTGTGTTGTCGGTGTGTGTGTGTGTGTTGTCGGTGTGTGTGTGTGTTGTCGGTGTGTGTGTGTGAGTGTGTGTGTGTGTTGTCGGTGTGTGTGTGTTGTCGGTGTGTGTGTGTGTGTGTGTTGTCGGTGTGTGTGTGTGTGTGTGTGTGTGTGTTGTCGGTGTGTGTGTGTGTGTTGTCGGTGTGTGTGTGTGTGTGTGTGTTGTCGGTGTGTATGTGTGTGTGTTGTCAGTGTGTGTGTGTGTGTGTTGTCGGTGTGTGTGTGTTTATGTGTTGTCGGTGTGTGTGTGTGTGTTGTCGGTGTGTGTGTGTGTGTGTGTTGTCGGTGTGTGTGTGTGTGTGTTGTCGGTGTGTGTGTGTAGTCGGTGTGTGTGTGTGTTGTCGGTGTGTTGCTGGTGTTTGTGTGTGTGTGTGTTGTCGGTGTGTGTGTGTGTGTTGTCGGTGTGTGTGTGTGTGTGTGTGTGTGTGTGTTGTCGGTGTGTGTGTGTGTGTTGTCGGTGTGTGTGTGTGTGTTGTCGGTGTGTGTGTGTGTGTGTGTGTTGTCGGTGTGTGTGTGTGTGTTGTCGGTGTTGTTTGTGTGTGTGTTGTCGGTGTGTGTGTGTGTGTTGTCGGTGTGTGTGTGTGTGTGTGTTGTCGGTGTGTGTGTGTTGTCGGTGTGTGTGTGTGTGTGTGTGTTGTCGGTGTGTGTGTGTGTGTTGTCGGTGTGTGTGTGTGTGTTGTCAGTGTGTGTGTGTGTGTGTGTGTTGTCAGTGTGTGTCTGTGTGTGTTGTCGGTGTGTGTGTGTGTGTGTTGTCGGTGTGTGTGTGTGTGTGTTGTCGGTGTGTGTGTGTGTGTGTGTTGGCGGTGTGTGTGTGTGTGTGTGTGTGTGTGTTGTCGGTGTGTGTGGGTGTGTTGTCAGTGTGTGTGTGTTGTCGGTGTGTGCGTGTGTGTGTGTTGTCGGTGTGTTTGTGTGTGTGTGTGTTGTCGGTGTGTGTGTGTGTGTGTTTTGTCGGTGTGTGTGTGTGTGTTGTGTGTGTGTGTGTTGTCGGTGTGTGTGTGTGTTGTCGGTGTGTGTGTGTGTGTTGTCGGTGTGTGTGTGTGTGTGTTGTCGGTGTGTGTGTGTGTGTTGTCGGTGTGTGTGTGTGTGTTGTGTGTGTGTGTGTGTTGTCGGTGTGTGTGTGTGTGTTGTCGGTGTGTGTGTGTTTGTGTGTTGTCGGTGTGTGTGTGTGTGTTGTCGGTGTGTGTGTGTGTGTGTGTGTTGTCGGTGTGTGTGTGTGTGTGTTGTCGGTGTGTGTGTGTGTGTGTGTGTTGTCGGTGTGTGTGTGTGTGTGTGTGTGTGTGTTGTCGGTGTGTGTGTTGTCGGTTTGTGTGTGTGTGTGTGTGTTGTCGGTGTGTGTGTGTGTGTGTTGTCGGTGTGTGTGTGTGTTGTCTGTGTGTGTGTGTGTGTTGTCTGTGTGTGTGTGTGTGTTGTCGGTGTGTGTGTGTGTTGTCGGTGTGTGTGTATGAGTGTGTGTGTGTGTTGTCGGTGTGTGTGTGTGTTGTCGGTTTGTGTGTGTGTGTGTGTGTTGTCGGTGTGTGTGTGTGTGTTGTCGGTGTGTGTGTGTGTTGTCGGTGTGTGTGTGTGAGTGTGTGTTGTCGGTGTGTGTGTGTGTGTTGTCGGTGTGTGTGTGTGTTGTCGGTGTGTGTGTGTGAGTGTGTGTGTGTGTTGTCGGTGTGTGTGTGTTGTCGGTGTGTGTGTGTGTGTTGTCGGTGTGTGTGTGTGTGTGTGTGTGTTGTCGGTGTGTGTGTGTGTGTTGTCGGTGTGTGTGTGTGTGTTGTCGGTGTGTATGTGTGTGTGTTGTCAGTGTGTGTGTGTGTGTGTTGTCGGTGTGTGTGTGTTTATGTGTTGTCGGTGTGTGTGTGTGTGTGTTGTCGGTGTGTGTGTGTGTTGTCGGTGTGTGTGTGTGTGTGTGTGTGTTGTGTGTGTGTGTGTGTGTTGTCGGTGTGTGTGTGTGTGTGTGTTGTCGGTGTGTGTGTGTGCGTGTGTTGTCGGTGTGTGTGTGTGTGTGTTGTCGGTGTGTGTGTGTGTGTGTTGTCGGTGTGTGTGTGTGTTGTCGGTGTGTGTGTGTGTGTGTTGTCGGTGTGTGTGTGTGTGTTGTCGGTGTGTGTGTGTGTGTTGTCGGTGTGTGTGTGTGTTGTCGGTTTGTGTGTGTGTGTGTGTGTTGTCGGTGTGTGTGTGTGTGTTGTCGGTGTGTGTGTGTGTTGTCGGTGTGTGTGTGTGTGTGTTGTCGGTGTGTGTGTGTGTGTGTGTTGTCGGTGTGTGTGTGTGTGTTGTCGGTGTGTGTGTGTGTGTTGTGTGTGTGTGTGTTGTCGGTGTGTGTGTGTGTGTTGTCGGTGTGTGTGTGTGTGTGTGTGTGTTGTCGGTGTGTGTGTGTGTGTGTTGTCTGTGTGTGTGTGTGTGTGTTGTCGGTGTGTGTGTGTGTGTGTGTGTTGTCGGTGTGTGTGTGTGTGTGTTGTCGGTGTGTGTGTGTGTGTGTGTGTTGTCGGTGTGTGTGTGTGTGTGTGTGTGTGTTGTCGTTGTGTGTGTTGTCGGTTTGTGTGTGTGTGTGTGTGTTGTCGGTGTGTGTGTGTGTGTGTTGTCGGTGTGTGTGTGTGTTGTCTGTGTGTGTGTGTGTGTTGTCGGTGTGTGTGTGTGTTGTCGGTGTGTGTGTATGAGTGTGTGTGTGTGTTGTCGGTGTGTGTGTGTGTTGTCGGTGTGTGTGTGTGTGTGTTGTCGGTGTGTGTGTGTGTGTGTTGTCGGTGTGTGTGTGTGTTGTCGGTGTGTGTGTGTGTGTTGTCGGTGTGTGTGTGTGTGTTGTCGGTGTGTGTGTGTTTATGTGTTGTCGGTGTGTGTGTGTGTGTGTTGTCGGTGTGTGTGTGTGTGTTGTCGGTGTGTGTGTGTGTGTTGTCGGTGTGTGTGTGTGTTGTCGGTTTGTGTGTGTGTGTGTTGTCGGTGTGTGTGTGTGTGTTGTCGGTGTGTGTGTGTGTTGTCGATGTGTGTGTGTGAGTGTGTGTGTGTGTTGTCGGTGTGTGTGTGTTGTCGGTGTGTGTGTGTGTGTGTGTTGTCGGTGTGTGTGTGTGTGTGTGTGTGTTGTCGGTGTGTGTGTGTGTGTTGTCGGTGTGTGTGTGTGTGTGTTGTCGGTGTGTATGTGTGTGTGTTGTCAGTGTGTGTGTGTGTGTGTTGTCGGTGTGTGTGTGTTTATGTGTTGTCGGTGTGTGTGTGTGTGTGTGTGTTGTCGGTGTGTGTGTGTGTGTTGTCGGTGTGTGTGTGTGTGTGTGTGTGTTGTGTGTGTGTGTGTGTGTGTGTTGTCGGTGTGTGTGTGTGTGTGTTGTCGGTGTGTGTGTGTGTGTGTGTTGTCGGTGTGTGTGTGTGTGTGTTGTCGGTGTGTGTGTGTGTTGTCGGTGTGTGTGTGTGAGTGTGTGTGTGTGTTGTCGGTGTGTGTGTGTTGTCGGTGTGTGTGTGTGTGTGTGTTGTCGGTGTGTGTGTGTGTGTGTGTGTGTGTGTTGTCGGTGTGTGTGTGTGTGTTGTCGGTGTGTGTGTGTGTGTGTGTGTTGTCGGTGTGTATGTGTGTGTGTTGTCAGTGTGTGTGTGTGTGTGTTGTCGGTGTGTGTGTGTTTATGTGTTGTCGGTGTGTGTGTGTGTGTTGTCGGTGTGTGTGTGTGTGTGTGTTGTCGGTGTGTGTGTGTGTGTGTTGTCGGTGTGTGTGTGTAGTCGGTGTGTGTGTGTGTTGTCGGTGTGTTGCTGGTGTTTGTGTGTGTGTGTGTTGTCGGTGTGTGTGTGTGTGTTGTCGGTGTGTGTGTGTGTGTGTGTGTGTGTGTGTTGTCGGTGTGTGTGTGTGTGTTGTCGGTGTGTGTGTGTTGTCGGTGTGTGTGTGTGTGTGTTGTCGGTGTGTGTGTGTGTGTTGTCGGTGTGTGTGTGTGTGTTGTCAGTGTGTGTGTGTGTGTGTGTGTTGTCAGTGTGTGTCTGTGTGTGTTGTCGGTGTGTGTGTGTGTGTGTTGTCGGTGTGTGTGTGTGTGTGTTGTCGGTGTGTGTGTGTGTGTGTGTTGGCGGTGTGTGTGTGTGTGTGTGTGTGTGTGTTGTCGGTGTGTGTGGGTGTGTTGTCAGTGTGTGTGTGTTGTCGGTGTGTGCGTGTGTGTGTGTTGTCGGTGTGTTTGTGTGTGTGTGTGTTGTCGGTGTGTGTGTGTGTGTGTTTTGTCGGTGTGTGTGTGTGTGTTGTGTGTGTGTGTGTTGTCGGTGTGTGTGTGTGTTGTCGGTGTGTGTGTGTGTGTTGTCGGTGTGTGTGTGTGTGTGTTGTCGGTGTGTGTGTGTGTGTTGTCGGTGTGTGTGTGTGTGTTGTGTGTGTGTGTGTTGTCGGTGTGTGTGTGTGTGTTGTCGGTGTGTGTGTGTTTGTGTGTTGTCGGTGTGTGTGTGTGTGTTGTCGGTGTGTGTGTGTGTGTGTGTGTTGTCGGTGTGTGTGTGTGTGTGTTGTCGGTGTGTGTGTGTGTGTGTGTGTTGTCGGTGTGTGTGTGTGTGTGTGTGTGTGTGTTGTCGGTGTGTGTGTTGTCGGTTTGTGTGTGTGTGTGTGTGTTGTCGGTGTGTGTGTGTGTGTGTTGTCGGTGTGTGGTGTGTGTTGTCTGTGTGTGTGTGTGTGTTGTCTGTGTGTGTGTGTGTGTTGTCGGTGTGTGTGTGTGTTGTCGGTGTGTGTGTATGAGTGTGTGTGTGTGTTGTCGGTGTGTGTGTGTGTTGTCGGTTTGTGTGTGTGTGTGTGTGTTGTCGGTGTGTGTGTGTGTGTTGTCGGTGTGTGTGTGTGTTGTCGGTGTGTGTGTGTGAGTGTGTGTTGTCGGTGTGTGTGTGTGTGTTGTCGGTGTGTGTGTGTGTTGTCGGTGTGTGTGTGTGAGTGTGTGTGTGTGTTGTCGGTGTGTGTGTGTTGTCGGTGTGTGTGTGTGTGTTGTCGGTGTGTGTGTGTGTGTGTTGTCGGTGTGTGTGTGTGTGTTGTCGGTGTGTGTGTGTGTGTTGTCGGTGTGTATGTGTGTGTGTTGTCAGTGTGTGTGTGTGTGTGTTGTCGGTGTGTGTGTGTTTATGTGTTGTCGGTGTGTGTGTGTGTGTGTTGTCGGTGTGTGTGTGTGTTGTCGGTGTGTGTGTGTGTGTGTGTGTGTTGTGTGTGTGTGTGTGTGTTGTCGGTGTGTGTGTGTGTGTGTGTTGTCGGTGTGTGTGTGTGCGTGTGTTGTCGGTGTGTGTGTGTGTTGTCGGTGTGTGTGTGTGTGTGTTGTCGGTGTGTGTGTGTGTTGTCGGTGTGTGTGTGTGTGTGTTGTCGGTGTGTGTGTGTGTGTTGTCGGTGTGTGTGTGTGTGTTGTCGGTGTGTGTGTGTGTTGTCGGTTTGTGTGTGTGTGTGTGTGTTGTCGGTGTGTGTGTGTGTGTTGTCGGTGTGTGTGTGTGTTGTCGGTGTGTGTGTGTGTGTGTTGTCGGTGTGTGTGTGTGTGTGTGTTGTCGGTGTGTGTGTGTGTGTTGTCGGTGTGTGTGTGTGTGTTGTGTGTGTGTGTGTTGTCGGTGTGTGTGTGTGTGTTGTCGGTGTGTGTGTGTGTGTGTGTGTGTTGTCGGTGTGTGTGTGTGTGTGTTGTCTGTGTGTGTGTGTGTGTGTTGTCGGTGTGTGTGTGTGTGTGTGTGTTGTCGGTGTGTGTGTGTGTGTGTTGTCGGTGTGTGTGTGTGTGTGTGTGTTGTCGGTGTGTGTGTGTGTGTGTGTGTGTGTTGTCGTTGTGTGTGTTGTCGGTTTGTGTGTGTGTGTGTGTGTTGTCGGTGTGTGTGTGTGTGTGTTGTCGGTGTGTGTGTGTGTTGTCTGTGTGTGTGTGTGTGTTGTCGGTGTGTGTGTGTGTTGTCGGTGTGTGTGTATGAGTGTGTGTGTGTGTTGTCGGTGTGTGTGTGTGTTGTCGGTGTGTGTGTGTGTGTGTTGTCGGTGTGTGTGTGTGTGTGTTGTCGGTGTGTGTGTGTGTTGTCGGTGTGTGTGTGTGTGTTGTCGGTGTGTGTGTGTGTGTTGTCGGTGTGTGTGTGTTTATGTGTTGTCGGTGTGTGTGTGTGTGTGTTGTCGGTGTGTGTGTGTGTGTTGTCGGTGTGTGTGTGTGTGTTGTCGGTGTGTGTGTGTGTTGTCGGTTTGTGTGTGTGTGTGTGTGTTGTCGGTGTGTGTGTGTGTGTTGTCGGTGTGTGTGTGTGTTGTCGATGTGTGTGTGTGAGTGTGTGTGTGTGTTGTCGGTGTGTGTGTGTTGTCGGTGTGTGTGTGTGTGTGTGTTGTCGGTGTGTGTGTGTGTGTGTGTGTTGTCGGTGTGTGTGTGTGTGTTGTCGGTGTGTGTGTGTGTGTGTTGTCGGTGTGTATGTGTGTGTGTTGTCAGTGTGTGTGTGTGTGTGTTGTCGGTGTGTGTGTGTTTATGTGTTGTCGGTGTGTGTGTGTGTGTGTGTGTTGTCGGTGTGTGTGTGTGTGTTGTCGGTGTGTGTGTGTGTGTGTGTTGTGTGTGTGTGTGTGTGTGTGTTGTCGGTGTGTGTGTGTGTGTGTTGTCGGTGTGTGTGTGTGTGTGTGTTGTCGGTGTGTGTGTGTGTGTGTTGTCGGTGTGTGTGTGTGTGTGTTGTCGGTGTGTGTGTGTGTTGTCGGTGTGTGTGTGTGTGTGTGTGTTGTCGGTGTGTGTGTGTGTGTGTGTTGTCGGTGTGTGTGTGTGTGTGTGTGTTGTCGGTGTGTGTGTGTGTGTTGTCGGTGTGTGTGTGTGTGTTGTCGGTGTGTGTGTGTGTGTTGTCGGTGTGTGTGTGTGTGTTGTCGGTGTGTGTGTGTGTGTGTGTTGTCGGTGTGTGTGTGTTATCGGTGTGTGTGTGTGTGTGTGTTGTCGGTGTGTGTGTGTGTGTTGTCGGTGTGTGTGTGTGTTGTCGGTGTGTGTGTGTGTGTTGTCGGTGTGTGTGTGTTGTCGGTGTGTGTGTGTTGTGGGTGTGTTGTCGGTGTGTGTGTGTGTGTGTTGTCGGTGTGTGTGTGTGTGTTGTCGGTGTGTGTGTGTGTGTGTTGTCGGTGTGTGTGTGTGTGTTGTCGGTGTGTGTGTGTGTGTTGTCAGTGTGTGTGTGTGTGTGTGTTGTCAGTGTGTGTGTGTGTGTGTTGTCGGTGTGTGTGTGTGTGTGTTGTCGGTGTGTGTGTGTGTGTGTGTGTGTGTTGGCGGTGTGTGTGTGTGTGTGTGTTGTCGGTGTGTGTGGGTGTGTTGTCAGTGTGTGTGTGTTGTCGGTGTGTGTGTGTGTGTGTGTTGTCGGTGTGTTTGTGTGTGTGTGTGTTGTCGGTGTGTGTGTGTGTTTTGTCGGTGTGTGTGTGTGTGTTGTGTGTGTGTGTGTTGTCGGTGTGTGTGTGTTGTCGGTGTGTGTGTGTGTGTGTTGTCGGTGTGTGTGTGTGTGTGTGTTGTCGGTGTGTGTGTGTGTGTGTTGTCGGTGTGTGTGTGTGTGTTGTCGGTGTGTGTGTGTGTGTTGTGTGTGTGTGTGTTGTCGGTGTGTGTGTGTGTGTTGTCGGTGTGTGTGTGTGTGTGTGTTGTCTGTGTGTGTGTTGTCGGTGTGTGTGTGTGTGTGTGTGTGTGTTGTCGGTGTGTGTGTGTGTGTGTTGTCGGTGTGTGTGTGTGTGTGTTGTCGGTGTGTGTGTGTGTGTGTGTGTGTGTTGTCGGTGTGTGTGTTGTCGGTTTGTGTGTGTGTGTGTGTGTTGTCGGTGTGTGTGTGTGTGTTGTCGGTGTGTGTGTGTGTTGTCTGTGTGTGTGTGTGTGTTGTCGGTGTGTGTGTGTGTTGTCGGTGTGTGTGTATGAGTGTGTGTGTGTGTTGTCGGTGTGTGTGTGTGTGTTGTCGGTGTGTGTGTGTGTTGTCGGTGTGTGTGTGTGTGTGTGTGTGTGTGTGTTGTCGGTGTGTGTGTGTGTGTGTGTGTGTGTTGTCGGTGTGTGTGTGTGTGTGTTGTCGTTGTGTGTGTGTGTGTGTGTGTTGTCGGTGTGTGTGTGTGTGTGTGTGTGTGTTGTCGGTGTGTGTGTTGTCGGTTTGTGTGTGTGTGTGTGTGTTGTCGGTGTGTGTGTGTGTGTTGTCGGTGTGTGTGTGTGTTGTCTGTGTGTGTGTGTGTGTTGTCGGTGTGTGTGTGTGTTGTCGGTGTGTGTGTATGAGTGTGTGTGTGTGTTGTCGGTGTGTGTGTGTGTTGTCGGTGTGTGTGTATGAGTGTGTGTGTGTGTTGTCGGTGTGTGTGTGTGTGTGTTGTCGGTGTGTGTGTGTGTTGTCGGTGTGTGTTGTCGGTGTGTGTGTGTTGTCGGTGTGTGTGTGTTGTCGGTGTGTGTGTGTGTGTTGTCGGTGTGTGTGTGTTTATGTGTTGTCGGTGTGTGTGTGTGTGTGTTGTCGGTGTGTGTGTGTTGTCGGTGTGTGTGTGTGTGTTGTCGGTGTGTGTGTGTGTGTGTTGTCGGTTTGTGTGTGTGTGTGTGTGTTGTCGGTGTGTGTGTGTGTGTTGTCGGTGTGTGTGTGTGTTGTCGGTGTGTGTGTGTGAGTGTGTGTGTGTGTTGTCGGTGTGTGTGTGTTGTCGGTGTGTGTGTGTGTGTGTGTTGTCGGTGTGTGTGTGTGTGTGTGTGTGTTGTCGGTGTGTGTGTGTGTGTTGTCGGTGTGTGTGTGTGTGTGTGTGTTGTCGGTGTGTATGTGTGTGTGTTGTCAGTGTGTGTGTGTGTGTGTTGTCGGTGTGTGTGTGTTTATGTGTTGTCGGTGTGTGTGTGTGTGTGTGTTGTCGGTGTGTGTGTGTGTGTGTGTTGTCGGTGTGTGTGTGTGTGTGTTGTCGGTGTGTGTGTGTTGTCGGTGTGTGTGTGTGTTGTCGGTGTGTTGCTGGTGTTTGTGTGTGTGTGTGTTGTCGGTGTGTGTGTGTGTGTTGTCGGTGTGTATGTGTGTGTGTTGTCAGTGTGTGTGTGTGTGTGTTGTCGGTGTGTGTGTGTTTATGTGTTGTCGGTGTGTGTGTGTGTGTGTTGTCGGTGTGTGTGTGTGTTGTCGGTGTGTGTGTGTGTGTGTGTGTGTTGTGTGTGTGTGTGTGTGTTGTCGGTGTGTGTGTGTGTGTGTGTTGTCGGTGTGTGTGTGTGCGTGTGTTGTCGGTGTGTGTGTGTGTGTGTTGTCGGTGTGTGTGTGTGTGTGTTGTCGGTGTGTGTGTGTGTTGTCGGTGTGTGTGTGTGTGTGTTGTCGGTGTGTGTGTGTGTGTTGTCGGTGTGTGTGTGTGTGTTGTCGGTGTGTGTGTGTGTTGTCGGTTTGTGTGTGTGTGTGTGTGTTGTCGGTGTGTGTGTGTGTGTTGTCGGTGTGTGTGTGTGTTGTCGGTGTGTGTGTGTGTGTGTTGTCGGTGTGTGTGTGTGTGTGTGTTGTCGGTGTGTGTGTGTGTGTTGTCGGTGTGTGTGTGTGTGTTGTGTGTGTGTGTGTTGTCGGTGTGTGTGTGTGTGTTGTCGGTGTGTGTGTGTGTGTGTGTGTGTTGTCGGTGTGTGTGTGTGTGTGTTGTCTGTGTGTGTGTGTGTGTGTTGTCGGTGTGTGTGTGTGTGTGTGTGTTGTCGGTGTGTGTGTGTGTGTGTTGTCGGTGTGTGTGTGTGTGTGTGTGTTGTCGGTGTGTGTGTGTGTGTGTGTGTGTGTTGTCGTTGTGTGTGTTGTCGGTTTGTGTGTGTGTGTGTGTGTTGTCGGTGTGTGTGTGTGTGTGTTGTCGGTGTGTGTGTGTGTTGTCTGTGTGTGTGTGTGTGTTGTCGGTGTGTGTGTGTGTTGTCGGTGTGTGTGTATGAGTGTGTGTGTGTGTTGTCGGTGTGTGTGTGTGTTGTCGGTGTGTGTGTGTGTGTGTTGTCGGTGTGTGTGTGTGTGTGTTGTCGGTGTGTGTGTGTGTTGTCGGTGTGTGTGTGTGTGTTGTCGGTGTGTGTGTGTGTGTTGTCGGTGTGTGTGTGTTTATGTGTTGTCGGTGTGTGTGTGTGTGTGTTGTCGGTGTGTGTGTGTGTGTTGTCGGTGTGTGTGTGTGTGTTGTCGGTGTGTGTGTGTGTTGTCGGTTTGTGTGTGTGTGTGTGTGTTGTCGGTGTGTGTGTGTGTGTTGTCGGTGTGTGTGTGTGTTGTCGATGTGTGTGTGTGAGTGTGTGTGTGTGTTGTCGGTGTGTGTGTGTTGTCGGTGTGTGTGTGTGTGTTGTCGGTGTGTGTGTGTGTGTGTGTGTTGTCGGTGTGTGTGTGTGTGTTGTCGGTGTGTGTGTGTGTGTGTTGTCGGTGTGTATGTGTGTGTGTTGTCAGTGTGTGTGTGTGTGTGTTGTCGGTGTGTGTGTGTTTATGTGTTGTCGGTGTGTGTGTGTGTGTGTGTGTTGTCGGTGTGTGTGTGTGTGTTGTCGGTGTGTGTGTGTGTGTGTGTGTGTTGTGTGTGTGTGTGTGTGTGTGTTGTCGGTGTGTGTGTGTGTGTGTTGTCGGTGTGTGTGTGTGTGTGTGTTGTCGGTGTGTGTGTGTGTGTGTTGTCGGTGTGTGTGTGTGTGTGTTGTCGGTGTGTGTGTGTGTTGTCGGTGTGTGTGTGTGTGTGTGTGTTGTCGGTGTGTGTGTGTGTGTGTGTTGTCGGTATGTGTGTGTGTGTGTGTGTTGTCGGTGTGTGTGTGTGTGTTGTCGGTGTGTGTGTGTGTGTGTTGTCGGTGTGTGTGTGTGTGTTGTCGGTGTGTGTGTGTGTGCTGTCGGTGTGTGTGTGTGTGTTGTCGGTGTGTGTGTGTTATCGGTGTGTGTGTGTGTGTGTGTTGTCGGTGTGTGTGTGTGTGTTGTCGGTGTGTGTGTGTGTTGTCGGTGTGTGTGTGTGTGTTGTCGGTGTGTGTGTGTTGTCGGTGTGTGTGTGTGTGTGTTGTGGGTGTGTTGTCGGTGTGTGTGTGTGTGTGTTGTCGGTGTGTGTGTGTGTGTTGTCGGTGTGTGTGTGTGTGTGTGTTGTCGGTGTGTGTGTGTGTGTTGTCGGTGTGTGTGTGTGTGTTGTGTGTGTGTGTGTTGTCGGTGTGTGTGTGTGTGTTGTCGGTGTGTGTGTGTGTGTGTGTGTGTTGTCGGTGTGTGTGTGTGTGTGTTGTCTGTGTGTGTGTGTGTGTGTTGTCGGTGTGTGTGTGTGTGTGTGTGTTGTCGGTGTGTGTGTGTGTGTTGTCGGTGTGTGTGTGTGTGTGTGTGTTGTCGGTGTGTGTGTGTGTGTGTGTGTGTGTTGTCGTTGTGTGTGTTGTCGGTTTGTGTGTGTGTGTGTGTGTTGTCGGTGTGTGTGTGTGTGTGTTGTCGGTGTGTGTGTGTGTTGTCTGTGTGTGTGTGTGTGTTGTCGGTGTGTGTGTGTGTTGTCGGTGTGTGTGTATGAGTGTGTGTGTGTGTTGTCGGTGTGTGTGTGTGTTGTCGGTGTGTGTGTGTGTGTGTTGTCGGTGTGTGTGTGTGTGTGTTGTCGGTGTGTGTGTGTGTTGTCGGTGTGTGTGTGTGTGTTGTCGGTGTGTGTGTGTGTGTTGTCGGTGTGTGTGTCTTTATGTGTTGTCGGTGTGTGTGTGTGTGTGTTGTCGGTGTGTGTGTGTGTGTTGTCGGTGTGTGTGTGTGTGTTGTCGGTGTGTGTGTGTGTTGTCGGTTTGTGTGTGTGTGTGTGTGTTGTCGGTGTGTGTGTGTGTGTTGTCGGTGTGTGTGTGTGTTGTCGATGTGTGTGTGTGAGTGTGTGTGTGTGTTGTCGGTGTGTGTGTGTTGTCGGTGTGTGTGTGTGTGTGTGTTGTCGGTGTGTGTGTGTGTGTGTGTGTGTGTTGTCGGTGTGTGTGTGTGTGTTGTCGGTGTGTGTGTGTGTGTGTTGTCGGTGTGTATGTGTGTGTGTTGTCAGTGTGTGTGTGTGTGTGTTGTCGGTGTGTGTGTGTTTATGTGTTGTCGGTGTGTGTGTGTGTGTGTGTGTGTTGTCGGTGTGTGTGTGTGTGTTGTCGGTGTGTGTGTGTGTGTGTGTGTGTGTTGTGTGTGTGTGTGTGTGTGTGTGTGTTGTCGGTGTGTGTGTGTGTGTGTTGTCGGTGTGTGTGTGTGTGTGTGTTGTCGGTGTGTGTGTGTGTGTGTTGTCGGTGTGTGTGTGTGTGTGTTGTCGGTGTGTGTGTGTGTTGTCGGTGTGTGTGTGTGTGTGTGTGTTGTCGGTGTGTGTGTGTGTGTGTGTTGTCGGTGTGTGTGTGTGTGTGTGTGTTGTCGGTGTGTGTGTGTGTGTTGTCGGTGTGTGTGTGTGTGTGTTGTCGGTGTGTGTGTGTGTGTTGTCGGTGTGTGTGTGTGTGTTGTCGGTGTGTGTGTGTGTGTGTGTTGTCGGTGTGTGTGTGTTATCGGTGTGTGTGTGTGTGTGTGTTGTCGGTGTGTGTGTGTGTGTTGTCGGTGTGTGTGTGTGTTGTCGGTGTGTGTGTGTGTGTTGTCGGTGTGTGTGTGTTGTCGGTGTGTGTGTGTGTGTGTTGTGGGTGTGTTGTCGGTGTGTGTGTGTGTGTGTTGTCGGTGTGTGTGTGTGTGTTGTCGGTGTGTGTGTGTGTGTGTTGTCGGTGTGTGTGTGTGTGTTGTCGGTGTGTGTGTGTGTGTTGTCAGTGTGTGTGTGTGTGTGTGTTGTCAGTGTGTGTGTGTGTGTGTTGTCGGTGTGTGTGTGTGTGTGTTGTCGGTGTGTGTGTGTGTGTTGTCGGTGTGTGTGTGTGTGTGTGTGTGTGTTGGCGGTGTGTGTGTGTGTGTGTGTGTGTTGTCGGTGTGTGTGGGTGTGTTGTCAGTGTGTGTGTGTTGTCGGTGTGTGTGTGTGTGTGTGTTGTCGGTGTGTTGTGTGTGTGTGTGTTGTCGGTGTGTGTGTGTGTTTTGTCGGTGTGTGTGTGTGTGTTGTGTGTGTGTGTGTTGTCGGTGTGTGTGTGTTGTCGGTGTGTGTGTGTGTGTGTTGTCGGTGTGTGTGTGTGTGTGTGTTGTCGGTGTGTGTGTGTGTGTGTTGTCGGTGTGTGTGTGTGTGTTGTCGGTGTGTGTGTGTGTGTTGTGTGTGTGTGTGTTGTCGGTGTGTGTGTGTGTGTTGTCGGTGTGTGTGTGTGTGTGTGTTGTCTGTGTGTGTGTTGTCGGTGTGTGTGTGTGTGTGTGTGTGTGTTGTCGGTGTGTGTGTGTGTGTGTTGTCGGTGTGTGTGTGTGTGTGTTGTCGGTGTGTGTGTGTGTGTGTGTGTGTGTTGTCGGTGTGTGTGTTGTCGGTTTGTGTGTGTGTGTGTGTGTTGTCGGTGTGTGTGTGTGTGTTGTCGGTGTGTGTGTGTGTTGTCTGTGTGTGTGTGTGTGTTGTCGGTGTGTGTGTGTGTTGTCGGTGTGTGTGTATGAGTGTGTGTGTGTGTTGTCGGTGTGTGTGTGTGTGTGTTGTCGGTGTGTGTGTGTGTTGTCGGTGTGTGTGTGTGTGTGTGTGTGTGTGTGTTGTCGGTGTGTGTGTGTGTGTGTGTGTGTGTTGTCGGTGTGTGTGTGTGTGTGTTGTCGTTGTGTGTGTGTGTGTGTGTGTTGTCGGTGTGTGTGTGTGTGTGTGTGTGTGTTGTCGGTGTGTGTGTTGTCGGTTTGTGTGTGTGTGTGTGTGTTGTCGGTGTGTGTGTGTGTGTTGTCGGTGTGTGTGTGTGTTGTCTGTGTGTGTGTGTGTGTTGTCGGTGTGTGTGTGTGTTGTCGGTGTGTGTGTATGAGTGTGTGTGTGTGTTGTCGGTGTGTGTGTGTGTTGTCGGTGTGTGTGTATGAGTGTGTGTGTGTGTTGTCGGTGTGTGTGTGTGTGTGTGTTGTCGGTGTGTGTGTGTGTTGTCGGTGTGTGTGTGTTGTCGGTGTGTGTGTGTTGTCGGTGTGTGTGTGTTGTCGGTGTGTGTGTGTGTGTTGTCGGTGTGTGTGTGTTTATGTGTTGTCGGTGTGTGTGTGTGTGTGTGTTGTCGGTGTGTGTGTGTGTGTTGTCGGTGTGTGTGTGTGTGTTGTCGGTGTGTGTGTGTGTGTTGTCGGTTTGTGTGTGTGTGTGTGTGTTGTCGGTGTGTGTGTGTGTGTTGTCGGTGTGTGTGTGTGTTGTCGGTGTGTGTGTGTGAGTGTGTGTGTGTGTTGTCGGTGTGTGTGTGTTGTCGGTGTGTGTGTGTGTGTTGTCGGTGTGTGTGTGTGTGTGTGTGTGTTGTCGGTGTGTGTGTGTGTGTTGTCGGTGTGTGTGTGTGTGTGTGTGTTGTCGGTGTGTATGTGTGTGTGTTGTCAGTGTGTGTGTGTGTGTGTTGTCGGTGTGTGTGTGTTTATGTGTTGTCGGTGTGTGTGTGTGTGTGTGTTGTCGGTGTGTGTGTGTGTGTGTGTTGTCGGTGTGTGTGTGTGTGTGTTGTCGGTGTGTGTGTGTTGTCGGTGTGTGTGTGTGTTGTCGGTGTGTTGCTGGTGTTTGTGTGTGTGTGTGTTGTCGGTGTGTGTGTGTGTGTTGTCGGTGTGTGTGTGTGTGTGTGTGTGTGTGTGTTGTCGGTGTGTGTGTGTGTGTTGTCGGTGTGTGTGTGTGTGTTGTCGGTGTGTGTGTGTGTGTGTGTGTGTGTTGTCGGTGTGTGTGTGTGTGTGTTGTCGGTGTGTGTGTGTGTTGTCGGTGTGTGTGTGTTGTCGGTGTGTGTGTGTTGTCGGTGTGTGTGTGTTGTCGGTGTGTGTGTGTGTGTTGTCGGTGTGTGTGTGTGTGTTGTCGGTGTGTGTGTGTGTTGTCGGTGTGTGTGTGTGAGTGTGTGTGTGTGTTGTCGGTGTGTGTGTGTTGTCGGTGTGTGTGTGTGTGTGTGTTGTCGGTGTGTGTGTGTGTGTGTGTGTGTTGTCGGTGTGTGTGTGTGTGTTGTCGGTGTGTGTGTGTGTGTGTGTTGTCGGTGTGTATGTGTGTGTGTTGTCAGTGTGTGTGTGTGTGTTGTCGGTGTGTGTGTGTTTATGTGTTGTCGGTGTGTGTGTGTGTGTGTGTTGTCGGTGTGTGTGTGTGTGTGTGTTGTCGGTGTGTGTGTGTGTGTGTTGTCGGTGTGTGTGTGTTGTCGGTGTGTGTGTGTGTTGTCGGTGTGTTGCTGGTGTTTGTGTGTGTGTGTGTTGTCGGTGTGTGTGTGTGTGTTGTCGGTGTGTGTGTGTGTGTGTGTGTGTGTTGTCGGTGTGTGTGTGTGTGTTGTCGGTGTGTGTGTGTGTGTTGTCGGTGTGTGTGTGTGTGTGTGTGTGTGTTGTCGGTGTGTGTGTGTGTGTTGTCGGTGTTGTTTGTGTGTGTGTTGTCGGTGTGTTGTCGGTGTGTGTGTGTGTGTGTGTTGTCGGTATGTGTGTGTGTTGTCGGTGTGTGTGTGTGTGTGTGTGTTGTCGGTGTGTGTGTGTGTGTTGTCGGTGTGTGTGTGTTGTCAGTGTGTGTGTGTGTGTGTGTGTTGTCAGTGTGTGTCTGTGTGTGTTGTCGGTGTGTGTGTGTGTGTGTTGTCGGTGTGTGTGTGTGTGTTGTCGGTGTGTGTGTGTGTGTGTGTTGGCGGTGTGTGTGTGTGTGTGTGTGTGTTGTCGGTGTGTGTGGGTGTGTTGTCAGTGTGTGTGTGTTGTCGGTGTGTGTGTGTGTGTGTGTTGTCGGTGTGTTTGTGTGTGTGTGTGTTGTCGGTGTGTGTGTGTGTGTGTTTTGTCGGTGTGTGTGTGTTGTGTGTGTGTGTGTTGTCGGTGTGTGTGTGTGTTGTCGGTGTGTGTGTGTGTGTGTTGTCGGTGTGTGTGTGTGTGTGTTGTCGGTGTGTGTGTGTGTGTTGTCGGTGTGTGTGTGTGTGTTGTGTGTGTGTGTGTGTTGTCGGTGTGTGTGTGTGTGTTGTCGGTGTGTGTGTGTGTGTGTGTTGTCGGTGTGTGTGTGTGTGTGTGTTGTCGGTGTGTGTGTGTGTGTGTGTGTTGTCGGTGTGTGTGTGTGTGTGTTGTCGGTGTGTGTGTGTGTGTGTGTGTTGTCGGTGTGTGTGTGTGTGTGTGTGTGTGTGTTGTCGGTGTGTGTGTTGTCGGTTTGTGTGTGTGTGTGTGTGTTGTCGGTGTGTGTGTGTGTGTGTTGTCGGTGTGTGTGTGTGTTGTCTGTGTGTGTGTGTGTGTTGTCGGTGTGTGTGTGTGTTGTCGGTGTGTGTGTATGAGTGTGTGTGTGTGTTGTCGGTGTGTGTGTGTGTTGTCGGTGTGTGTGTGTGTGTGTTGTCGGTGTGTGTGTGTGTGTGTTGTCGGTGTGTGTGTGTGTGTGTTGTCGGTGTGTGTGTGTGTTGTCGGTGTGTGTGTGTGTGTGTGTGTGTGTTGTCGGTGTGTGTGTGTGTTGTCGGTGTGTGTGTGTTTATGTGTTGTCGGTGTGTGTGTGTGTGTGTTGTCGGTGTGTGTGTGTGTGTTGTCGGTGTGTGTGTGTGTGTTGTCGGTGTGTGTGTGTGTTGTCGGTTTGTGTGTGTGTGTGTGTGTTGTCGGTGTGTGTGTGTGTGTTGTCGGTGTGTGTGTGTGTTGTCGGTGTGTGTGTGTGTGTGTTGTCGGTGTGTGTGTGTGTGTGTTGTCGGTGTGTGTGTGTGTGTTGTCGGTGTGTGTGTGTGTGTTGTGTGTGTGTGTGTTGTCGGTGTGTGTGTGTGTGTTGTCGGTGTGTGTGTGTGTGTGTGTTGTCGGTGTGTGTGTGTGTGTGTGTTGTCTGTGTGTGTGTGTGTGTGTTGTCGGTGTGTGTGTGTGTGTGTGTGTTGTCGGTGTGTGTGTGTGTGTGTTGTCGGTGTGTGTGTGTGTGTGTGTGTTGTCGGTGTGTGTGTGTGTGTGTGTGTGTGTTGTCGGTGTGTGTGTTGTCGGTTTGTGTGTGTGTGTGTGTGTTGTCGGTGTGTGTGTGTGTGTGTTGTCGGTGTGTGTGTGTGTTGTCTGTGTGTGTGTGTGTGTTGTCGGTGTGTGTGTGTGTGTGTGTTGTCGGTGTGTGTGTATGAGTGTGTGTGTGTGTTGTCGGTGTGTGTGTGTGTTGTCGGTGTGTGTGTGTGTGTGTTGTCGGTGTGTGTGTGTGTGTGTGTTGTCGGTGTGTGTGTGTGTTGTCGGTGTGTGTGTGTGTGTGTGTTGTCGGTGTGTGTGGGTGTGTTGTCAGTGTGTGTGTGTTGTCGGTGTGTGTGTGTGTGTGTGTTGTCGGTGTGTTTGTGTGTGTGTGTGTTGTCGGTGTGTGTGTGTGTTGTCGGTGTGTGTGTGTGTGTGTTGTCGGTGTGTGTGTGTGTGTGTTGTCGGTGTGTGTGTGTGTGTTGTCGGTGTGTGTGTGTGTGTTGTGTGTGTGTGTGTGTTGTCGGTGTGTGTGTGTGTGTTGTCGGTGTGTGTGTGTGTGTGTGTTGTCGGTGTGTGTGTGTGTGTGTGTTGTCGGTGTGTGTGTGTGTGTGTGTGTTGTCGGTGTGTGTGTGTGTGTGTTGTCGGTGTGTGTGTGTGTGTGTGTGTTGTCGGTGTGTGTGTGTGTGTGTGTGTGTGTGTGTGTTGTCGGTGTGTGTGTTGTCGGTTTGTGTGTGTGTGTGTGTGTTGTCGGTGTGTGTGTGTGTGTTGTCGGTGTGTGTGTGTGTTGTCTGTGTGTGTGTGTGTGTTGTCGGTGTGTGTGTGTGTTGTCGGTGTGTGTGTATGAGTGTGTGTGTGTGTT
The DNA here is from genome assembly GCF_965601325.2 of Salmo salar. Lineage (NCBI taxonomy): Eukaryota > Metazoa > Chordata > Actinopteri > Salmoniformes > Salmonidae > Salmo > Salmo salar. Next base: position 128,367 of record NW_027675592.1, on the reverse strand, counting down.
GTCGGTGTGTGTGTGTGTTGTCGGTGTGTGTGTGTGTGTGTTGTCGGTGTGTGTGTGTGTGTGTTGTCGGTGTGTGTGTGTGTGTGTTGTCGGTGTGTGTGTGTGTTGTCGGTGTGTGTGTGTGTGTGTGTGTGTGTTGTCGGTGTGTGTGTGTGTGTTGTCGGTGTGTGTGTGTTTATGTGTTGTCGGTGTGTGTGTGTGTGTGTTGTCGGTGTGTGTGTGTGTGTTGTCGGTGTGTGTGTGTGTGTTGTCGGTGTGTGTGTGTGTTGTCGGTTTGTGTGTGTGTGTGTGTGTTGTCGGTGTGTGTGTGTGTGTTGTCGGTGTGTGTGTGTGTTGTCGGTGTGTGTGTGTGTTGTCGGTGTGTGTGTGTGTGTGTTGTCGGTGTGTGTGTGTGTGTTGTCGGTGTGTGTGTGTGTGTTGTGTGTGTGTGTGTTGTCGGTGTGTGTGTGTGTGTTGTCGGTGTGTGTGTGTGTGTTGTCGGTGTGTGTGTGTGTGTGTTGTCTGTGTGTGTGTGTGTGTGTTGTCGGTGTGTGTGTGTGTGTGTGTGTTGTCGGTGTGTGTGTGTGTGTGTTGTCGGTGTGTGTGTGTGTGTGTGTGTTGTCGGTGTGTGTGTGTGTGTGTGTGTGTGTTGTCGGTGTGTGTGTTGTCGGTTTGTGTGTGTGTGTGTGTGTTGTCGGTGTGTGTGTGTGTGTGTTGTCGGTGTGTGTGTGTGTTGTCTGTGTGTGTGTGTGTGTTGTCGGTGTGTGTGTGTGTTGTCGGTGTGTGTGTATGAGTGTGTGTGTGTGTGTTGTCGGTGTGTGTGTGTGTTGTCGGTGTGTGTGTGTGTGTGTTGTCGGTGTGTGTGTGTGTGTGTGTTGTCGGTGTGTGTGTGTGTTGTCGGTGTGTGTGTGTGTGTGTGTTGTCGGTGTGTGTGTGTGTGTTGTCGGTGTGTGTGTGTTTATGTGTTGTCGGTGTGTGTGTGTGTGTGTTGTCGGTGTGTGTGTGTGTGTTGTCGGTGTGTGTGTGTGTGTTGTCGGTGTGTGTGTGTGTTGTCGGTTTGTGTGTGTGTGTGTGTGTTGTCGGTGTGTGTGTGTGTTGTCGGTGTGTGTGTGTGTGTGTGTTGTCGGTTTGTGTGTGTGTGTGTGTGTTGTCGGTGTGTGTGTGTTGTCGGTGTGTGTGTGTGTTGTCGGTGTGTGTGTGTGAGTGTGTGTGTGTGTTGTCGGTGTGTGTGTGTTGTCGGTGTGTGTGTGTGTGTGTGTTGTCGGTGTGTGTGTGTGTGTGTGTGTGTTGTCGGTGTGTGTGGGTGTGTTGTCAGTGTGTGTGTGTTGTCGGTGTGTGTGTGTGTGTGTGTTGTCGGTGTGTGTGTGTGTGTGTTGTCGGTGTGTGTGTGTGTGTGTTGTCGGTGTGTGTGTGTGTTGTCGGTGTGTGTGTGTGTGTGTGTGTGTGTTGTCGGTGTGTGTGTGTGTGTTGTCGGTGTGTGTGTGTTTATGTGTTGTCGGTGTGTGTGTGTGTGTGTTGTCGGTGTGTGTGTGTGTGTTGTCGGTGTGTGTGTGTGTGTTGTCGGTGTGTGTGTGTGTTGTCGGTTTGTGTGTGTGTGTGTGTGTTGTCGGTGTGTGTGTGTGTGTTGTCGGTGTGTGTGTGTGTTGTCGGTGTGTGTGTGTGTGTGTTGTCGGTGTGTGTGTGTGTGTGTTGTCGGTGTGTGTGTGTGTGTTGTCGGTGTGTGTGTGTGTGTTGTGTGTGTGTGTGTTGTCGGTGTGTGTGTGTGTGTTGTCGGTGTGTGTGTGTGTGTGTGTTGTCGGTGTGTGTGTGTGTGTGTGTTGTCTGTGTGTGTGTGTGTGTGTTGTCGGTGTGTGTGTGTGTGTGTGTTGTCGGTGTGTGTGTGTGTGTGTTGTCGGTGTGTGTGTGTGTGTGTGTGTTGTCGGTGTGTGTGTGTGTGTGTGTGTGTGTTGTCGGTGTGTGTGTTGTCGGTTTGTGTGTGTGTGTGTGTGTTGTCGGTGTGTGTGTGTGTGTGTTGTCGGTGTGTGTGTGTGTTGTCTGTGTGTGTGTGTGTGTTGTCGGTGTGTGTGTGTGTTGTCGGTGTGTGTGTATGAGTGTGTGTGTGTGTTGTCGGTGTGTGTGTGTGTTGTCGGTGTGTGTGTGTGTGTGTTGTCGGTGTGTGTGTGTGTGTGTGTTGTCGGTGTGTGTGTGTGTTGTCGGTGTGTGTGTGTGTGTGTGTTGTCGGTGTGTGTGTGTGTGTTGTCGGTGTGTGTGTGTTTATGTGTTGTCGGTGTGTGTGTGTGTGTGTTGTCGGTGTGTGTGTGTGTGTTGTCGGTGTGTGTGTGTGTGTTGTCGGTGTGTGTGTGTGTTGTCGGTTTGTGTGTGTGTGTGTGTGTTGTCGGTGTGTGTGTGTTGTCGGTGTGTGTGTGTGTTGTCGGTGTGTGTGTGTGAGTGTGTGTGTGTGTTGTCGGTGTGTGTGTGTTGTCGGTGTGTGTGTGTGTGTGTGTTGTCGGTGTGTTTGTGTGTGTGTGTGTTGTCGGTGTGTGTGTGTGTTTTGTCGGTGTGTGTGTGTGTGTTGTGTGTGTGTGTGTTGTCGGTGTGTGTGTGTTGTCGGTGTGTGTGTGTGTGTGTTGTCGGTGTGTGTGTGTGTGTGTGTTGTCGGTGTGTGTGTGTGTGTGTTGTCGGTGTGTGTGTGTGTGTTGTCGGTGTGTGTGTGTGTGTTGTGTGTGTGTGTGTTGTCGGTGTGTGTGTGTGTGTTGTCGGTGTGTGTGTGTGTGTGTGTTGTCGGTGTGTGTGTGTGTGTGTGTTGTCTGTGTGTGTGTTGTCGGTGTGTGTGTGTGTGTGTGTGTGTGTTGTCGGTGTGTGTGTGTGTGTGTTGTCGGTGTGTGTGTGTGTGTGTGTGTTGTCGGTGTGTGTGTGTGTGTGTGTGTGTGTGTGTTGTCGGTGTGTGTGTTGTCGGTTTGTGTGTGTGTGTGTGTGTTGTCGGTGTGTGTGTGTGTGTTGTCGGTGTGTGTGTGTGTTGTCTGTGTGTGTGTGTGTGTTGTCGGTGTGTGTGTGTGTTGTCGGTGTGTGTGTATGAGTGTGTGTGTGTGTTGTCGGTGTGTGTGTGTGTGTGTTGTCGGTGTGTGTGTGTGTGTGTTGTCGGTGTGTGTGTGTGTGTGTGTTGTCGGTGTGTGTGTGTGTTGTCGGTGTGTGTGTGTGTGTGTGTGTGTGTGTGTTGTCGGTGTGTGTGTGTGTGTGTGTGTGTTGTCGGTGTGTGTGTGTGTGTGTTGTCGGTGTGTGTGTGTGTGTGTTGTCAGTGTGTGTGTGTGTGTGTGTGTGTGTGTTGTCGGTGTGTGTGTTGTCGGTTTGTGTGTGTGTGTGTGTGTTGTCGGTGTGTGTGTGTGTTGTCTGTGTGTGTGTGTGTGTTGTCGGTGTGTGTGTGTGTTGTCGGTGTGTGTGTATGAGTGTGTGTGTGTGTTGTCGGTGTGTGTGTGTGTTGTCGGTGTGTGTGTATGAGTGTGTGTGTGTGTTGTCGGTGTGTGTGTGTGTTGTCGGTGTGTGTGTGTGTTGTCGGTGTGTGTGTGTTGTCGGTGTGTGTGTGTTGTCGGTGTGTGTGTGTGTGTTGTCGGTGTGTGTGTTTATGTGTTGTCGGTGTGTGTGTGTGTGTGTTGTCGGTGTGTGTGTGTGTGTTGTCGGTGTGTGTGTGTGTGTTGTCGGTGTGTGTGTGTGTGTGTGTTGTCGGTTTGTGTGTGTGTGTGTGTGTTGTCGGTGTGTGTGTGTGTGTTGTCGGTGTGTGTGTGTGTTGTCGGTGTGTGTGTGTGAGTGTGTGTGTGTGTTGTCGGTGTGTGTGTGTTGTCGGTGTGTGTGTGTGTGTGTGTTGTCGGTGTGTGTGTGTGTGTGTGTGTGTTGTCGGTGTGTGTGTGTGTGTTGTCGGTGTGTGTGTGTGTGTGTGTGTTGTCGGTGTGTATGTGTGTGTGTTGTCAGTGTGTGTGTGTGTGTGTTGTCGGTGTGTGTGTGTTTATGTGTTGTCGGTGTGTGTGTGTGTGTGTGTTGTCGGTGTGTGTGTGTGTGTTGTCGGTGTGTGTGTGTGTGTGTTGTCGGTGTGTGTGTGTTGTCGGTGTGTGTGTGTGTTGTCGGTGTGTTGCTGGTGTTTGTGTGTGTGTGTGTTGTCGGTGTGTGTGTGTGTGTTGTCGGTGTGTGTGTGTGTGTGTGTGTGTGTTGTCGGTGTGTGTGTGTGTGTTGTCGGTGTGTGTGTGTGTGTGTGTGTTGTCGGTGTGTGTGTGTGTGTTGTCGGTGTTGTTTGTGTGTGTGTTGTCGGTGTGTGTGTGTGTGTTGTCGGTGTGTGTGTGTGTGTGTGTTGTCGGTGTGTGTGTGTTGTCGGTGTGTGTGTGTGTGTGTGTGTTGTCGGTGTGTGTGTGTGTGTGTGTTGTCGGTGTGTGTGTGTGTGTGTGTGTTGTCGGTGTGTGTGTGTGTGTGTTGTCGGTGTGTGTGTGTGTGTGTGTGTTGTCGGTGTGTGTGTGTGTGTGTGTGTGTGTGTGTGTTGTCGGTGTGTGTGTTGTCGGTTTGTGTGTGTGTGTGTGTGTTGTCGGTGTGTGTGTGTGTGTTGTCGGTGTGTGTGTGTGTTGTCTGTGTGTGTGTGTGTGTTGTCGGTGTGTGTGTGTGTTGTCGGTGTGTGTGTATGAGTGTGTGTGTGTGTTGTCGGTGTGTGTGTGTGTTGTCGGTGTGTGTGTGTGTGTGTTGTCGGTGTGTGTGTGTGTGTGTTGTCGGTGTGTGTGTGTGTGTGTTGTCGGTGTGTGTGTGTGTTGTCGGTGTGTGTGTGTGTGTGTGTGTGTGTTGTCGGTGTGTGTGTGTGTGTTGTCGGTGTGTGTGTGTTTATGTGTTGTCGGTGTGTGTGTGTGTGTGTTGTCGGTGTGTGTGTGTGTGTTGTCGGTGTGTGTGTGTGTGTTGTCGGTGTGTGTGTGTGTTGTCGGTTTGTGTGTGTGTGTGTGTGTTGTCGGTGTGTGTGTGTGTGTTGTCGGTGTGTGTGTGTGTTGTCGGTGTGTGTGTGTGTTGTCGGTGTGTGTGTGTGTGTGTTGTCGGTGTGTGTGTGTGTGTTGTCGGTGTGTGTGTGTGTGTTGTGTGTGTGTGTGTTGTCGGTGTGTGTGTGTGTGTTGTCGGTGTGTGTGTGTGTGTGTGTTGTCGGTGTGTGTGTGTGTGTGTTGTCTGTGTGTGTGTGTGTGTGTTGTCGGTGTGTGTGTGTGTGTGTGTGTTGTCGGTGTGTGTGTGTGTGTGTTGTCGGTGTGTGTGTGTGTGTGTGTGTTGTCGGTGTGTGTGTGTGTGTGTGTGTGTGTTGTCGGTGTGTGTGTTGTCGGTTTGTGTGTGTGTGTGTGTGTTGTCGGTGTGTGTGTGTGTGTGTTGTCGGTGTGTGTGTGTGTTGTCTGTGTGTGTGTGTGTGTTGTCGGTGTGTGTGTGTGTTGTCGGTGTGTGTGTATGAGTGTGTGTGTGTGTTGTCGGTGTGTGTGTGTGTTGTCGGTGTGTGTGTGTGTGTGTTGTCGGTGTGTGTGTGTGTGTGTGTTGTCGGTGTGTGTGTGTGTTGTCGGTGTGTGTGTGTGTGTGTGTTGTCGGTGTGTGTGTGTGTGTTGTCGGTGTGTGTGTGTTTATGTGTTGTCGGTGTGTGTGTGTGTGTGTTGTCGGTGTGTGTGTGTGTGTTGTCGGTGTGTGTGTGTGTGTTGTCGGTGTGTGTGTGTGTTGTCGGTTTGTGTGTGTGTGTGTGTGTTGTCGGTGTGTGTGTGTTGTCGGTGTGTGTGTGTGTTGTCGGTGTGTGTGTGTGAGTGTGTGTGTGTGTTGTCGGTGTGTGTGTGTTGTCGGTGTGTGTGTGTGTGTTGTCGGTGTGTGTGTGTGTGTGTGTGTGTTGTCGGTGTGTGTGGGTGTGTTGTCAGTGTGTGTGTGTTGTCGGTGTGTGTGTGTGTGTGTGTTGTCGGTGTGTGTGTGTGTGTGTTGTCGGTGTGTGTGTGTGTGTGTTGTCGGTGTGTGTGTGTGTTGTCGGTGTGTGTGTGTGTGTGTGTGTGTGTTGTCGGTGTGTGTGTGTGTGTTGTCGGTGTGTGTGTGTTTATGTGTTGTCGGTGTGTGTGTGTGTGTGTTGTCGGTGTGTGTGTGTGTGTTGTCGGTGTGTGTGTGTGTGTTGTCGGTGTGTGTGTGTGTTGTCGGTTTGTGTGTGTGTGTGTGTGTTGTCGGTGTGTGTGTGTGTGTTGTCGGTGTGTGTGTGTGTTGTCGGTGTGTGTGTGTGTGTGTTGTCGGTGTGTGTGTGTGTTGTCGGTGTGTGTGTGTGTGTTGTCGGTGTGTGTGTGTGTGTTGTGTGTGTGTGTGTTGTCGGTGTGTGTGTGTGTGTTGTCGGTGTGTGTGTGTGTGTGTGTTGTCGGTGTGTGTGTGTGTGTGTGTTGTCTGTGTGTGTGTGTGTGTGTTGTCGGTGTGTGTGTGTGTGTGTGTGTTGTCGGTGTGTGTGTGTGTGTGTTGTCGGTGTGTGTGTGTGTGTGTGTGTTGTCGGTGTGTGTGTGTGTGTGTGTGTGTGTTGTCGGTGTGTGTGTTGTCGGTTTGTGTGTGTGTGTGTGTGTTGTCGGTGTGTGTGTGTGTGTGTTGTCGGTGTGTGTGTGTGTTGTCTGTGTGTGTGTGTGTGTTGTCGGTGTGTGTGTGTGTTGTCGGTGTGTGTGTATGAGTGTGTGTGTGTGTTGTCGGTGTGTGTGTGTGTTGTCGGTGTGTGTGTGTGTGTGTTGTCGGTGTGTGTGTGTGTGTGTGTTGTCGGTGTGTGTGTGTGTTGTCGGTGTGTGTGTGTGTGTGTGTTGTCGGTGTGTGTGTGTGTGTTGTCGGTGTGTGTGTGTTTATGTGTTGTCGGTGTGTGTGTGTGTGTGTTGTCGGTGTGTGTGTGTGTGTTGTCGGTGTGTGTGTTTGTGTTGTCGGTGTGTGTGTGTGTTGTCGGTTTGTGTGTGTGTGTGTGTGTTGTCGGTGTGTGTGTGTTGTCGGTGTGTGTGTGTGTTGTCGGTGTGTGTGTGTGAGTGTGTGTGTGTGTTGTCGGTGTGTGTGTGTTGTCGGTGTGTGTGTGTGTGTGTGTTGTCGGTGTGTGTGTGTGTGTGTGTGTGTTGTCGGTGTGTGTGGGTGTGTTGTCAGTGTGTGTGTGTTGTCGGTGTGTGTGTGTGTGTTGTCGGTGTGTTTGTGTGTGTGTGTGTTGTCGGTGTGTGTGTGTGTTTTGTCGGTGTGTGTGTGTGTGTTGTGTGTGTGTGTGTTGTCGGTGTGTGTGTGTTGTCGGTGTGTGTGTGTGTGTGTTGTCGGTGTGTGTGTGTGTGTGTGTTGTCGGTGTGTGTGTGTGTGTGTTGTCGGTGTGTGTGTGTGTGTTGTCGGTGTGTGTGTGTGTGTTGTGTGTGTGTGTGTTGTCGGTGTGTGTGTGTGTGTTGTCGGTGTGTGTGTGTGTGTGTGTTGTCGGTGTGTGTGTGTGTGTGTGTTGTCTGTGTGTGTGTTGTCGGTGTGTGTGTGTGTGTGTGTGTGTGTTGTCGGTGTGTGTGTGTGTGTGTTGTCGGTGTGTGTGTGTGTGTGTGTGTTGTCGGTGTGTGTGTGTGTGTGTGTGTGTGTGTGTTGTCGGTGTGTGTGTTGTCGGTTTGTGTGTGTGTGTGTGTGTTGTCGGTGTGTGTGTGTGTGTTGTCGGTGTGTGTGTGTGTTGTCTGTGTGTGTGTGTGTGTTGTCGGTGTGTGTGTGTGTTGTCGGTGTGTGTGTATGAGTGTGTGTGTGTGTTGTCGGTGTGTGTGTGTGTGTTGTCGGTGTGTGTGTGTGTGTGTTGTCGGTGTGTGTGTGTGTGTGTGTTGTCGGTGTGTGTGTGTGTTGTCGGTGTGTGTGTGTGTGTGTGTGTGTGTGTGTTGTCGGTGTGTGTGTGTGTGTGTGTGTGTTGTCGGTGTGTGTGTGTGTGTGTTGTCGGTGTGTGTGTGTGTGTGTGTGTGTTGTCAGTGTGTGTGTGTGTGTGTGTGTGTGTGTTGTCGGTGTGTGTGTTGTCGGTTTGTGTGTGTGTGTGTGTGTTGTCGGTGTGTGTGTGTGTTGTCTGTGTGTGTGTGTGTGTTGTCGGTGTGTGTGTGTGTTGTCGGTGTGTGTGTATGAGTGTGTGTGTGTGTTGTCGGTGTGTGTGTGTGTTGTCGGTGTGTGTGTATGAGTGTGTGTGTGTGTTGTCGGTGTGTGTGTGTGTTGTCGGTGGTGTGTGTGTGTTGTCGGTGTGTGTGTGTTGTCGGTGTGTGTGTGTTGTCGGTGTGTGTGTGTGTGTTGTCGGTGTGTGTGTTTATGTGTTGTCGGTGTGTGTGTGTGTGTGTGTGTCGGTGTGTGTGTGTGTGTTGTCGGTGTGTGTGTGTGTGTTGTCGGTGTGTGTGTGTGTGTGTGTTGTCGGTTTGTGTGTGTGTGTGTGTGTTGTCGGTGTGTGTGTGTGTGTTGTCGGTGTGTGTGTGTGTTGTCGGTGTGTGTGTGTGAGTGTGTGTGTGTGTTGTCGGTGTGTGTGTGTTGTCGGTGTGTGTGTGTGTGTGTGTTGTCGGTGTGTGTGTGTGTGTGTGTGTGTTGTCGGTGTGTGTGTGTGTGTTGTCGGTGTGTGTGTGTGTGTGTGTTGTCGGTGTGTATGTGTGTGTGTTGTCAGTGTGTGTGTGTGTGTGTTGTCGGTGTGTGTGTGTTATGTGTTGTCGGTGTGTGTGTGTGTGTGTGTTGTCGGTGTGTGTGTGTGTGTTGTCGGTGTGTGTGTGTGTGTGTTGTCGGTGTGTGTGTGTTGTCGGTGTGTGTGTGTGTTGTCGGTGTGTTGCTGGTGTTTGTGTGTGTGTGTGTTGTCGGTGTGTGTGTGTGTGTTGTCGGTGTGTGTGTGTGTGTGTGTGTGTGTTGTCGGTGTGTGTGTGTGTGTTGTCGGTGTGTGTGTGTGTGTGTGTGTTGTCGGTGTGTGTGTGTGTGTTGTCGGTGTTGTTTGTGTGTGTGTTGTCGGTGTGTGTGTGTGTGTTGTCGGTGTGTGTGTGTGTGTGTGTTGTCGGTGTGTGTGTGTTGTCGGTGTGTGTGTGTGTGTGTGTGTTGTCGGTGTGTGTGTGTGTGTTGTCGGTGTGTGTGTGTGTGTTGTCAGTGTGTGTGTGTGTGTGTGTGTTGTCAGTGTGTGTCTGTGTGTGTTGTCGGTGTGTGTGTGTGTGTGTTGTCGGTGTGTGTGTGTGTGTTGTCGGTGTGTGTGTGTGTGTTGTGTGTGTGTGTGTTGTCGGTGTGTGTGTGTGTGTTGTCGGTGTGTGTGTGTGTGTGTGTTGTCGTGTGTGTGTGTGTGTGTGTTGTCGGTGTGTGTGTGTGTGTGTGTGTTGTCGGTGTGTGTGTGTGTGTGTTGTCGGTGTGTGTGTGTGTGTGTGTGTTGTCGGTGTGTGTGTGTGTGTGTGTGTGTGTGTTGTCGGTGTGTGTGTTGTCGGTTTGTGTGTGTGTGTGTGTGTTGTCGGTGTGTGTGTGTGTGTGTTGTCGGTGTGTGTGTGTGTTGTCTGTGTGTGTGTGTGTGTTGTCGGTGTGTGTGTGTGTTGTCGGTGTGTGTGTGTGTTGTCGGTGTGTGTGTGTGGTGTGTGTGTGTGTTGTCGGTGTGTGTGTGTGTGTGTTGTCGGTGTGTGTGTGTGTGTGTTGTCGGTGTGTGTGTGTGTGTGTGTGTTGTCGGTGTGTGTGTGTTGTCGGTGTGTGTGTGTGTGTGTGTGTGTGTTGTCGGTGTGTGTGTGTGTGTTGTCGGTGTGTGTGTGTGTGTGTGTTGTCGGTGTGTGTGTGTGTGTTGTCGGTGTGTGTGTGTGTGTTGTCGGTGTGTGTGTGTGTTGTCGGTTTGTGTGTGTGTGTGTGTGTTGTCGGTGTGTGTGTGTGTGTTGTCGGTGTGTGTGTGTGTTGTCGGTGTGTGTGTGTGTGTGTTGTCGGTGTGTGTGTGTGTGTGTTGTCGGTGTGTGTGTGTGTGTTGTCGGTGTGTGTGTGTTGTGTGTGTGTGTTGTCGGTGTGTGTGTGTGTGTTGTCGGTGTGTGTGTGTGTGTGTGTTGTCGGTGTGTGTGTGTGTGTTGTGTGTGTGTGTGTTGTCGGTGTGTGTGTGTGTGTTGTCGGTGTGTGTGTGTGTGTGTGTTGTCGGTGTGTGTGTGTGTGTGTTGTCGTGTGTGTGTGTGTGTGTTGTCGGTGTGTGTGTGTGTGTGTGTGTGTGTTGTCGGTGTGTGTGTGTGTGTGTTGTCGGTGTGTGTGTGTGTGTGTGTGTTGTCGGTGTGTGTGTGTGTGTGTGTGTGTGTTGTCGGTGTGTGTGTTGTCGGTTTGTGTGTGTGTGTGTGTGTTGTCGGTGTGTGTGTGTGTGTTGTCGGTGTGTGTGTGTGTTGTCTGTGTGTGTGTGTGTGTTGTCGGTGTGTGTGTGTGTTGTCGGTGTGTGTGTATGAGTGTGTGTGTGTGTTGTCGGTGTGTGTGTGTGTGTGTTGTCGGTGTGTGTGTGTGTGTGTTGTCGGTGTGTGTGTGTGTGTGTTGTCGGTGTGTGTGTGTGTTGTCGGTGTGTGTGTGTGTGTGTGTGTGTGTTGTCGGTGTGTGTGTGTGTGTGTGTGTGTGTTGTCGGTGTGTGTGTGTGTGTGTGTGTTGTCGGTGTGTGTGTGTGTGTGTGTGTGTGTGTGTGTCGGTGTGTGTGTTGTCGGTGTGTGTGTGTGTGTGTGTTGTCGGTGTGTGTGTGTGTGTTGTCGGTGTGTGTGTGTGTTGTCTGTGTGTGTGTGTGTGTTGTCGGTGTGTGTGTGTGTGTGTGTGTGTGTGTTGTCGGTGTGTGTGTTGTCGGTTTGTGTGTGTGTGTGTGTGTTGTCGGTGTGTGTGTGTGTGTTGTCGGTGTGTGTGTGTGTTGTCTGTGTGTGTGTGTGTGTTGTCGGTGTGTGTGTGTGTTGTCGGTGTGTGTGTATGAGTGTGTGTGTGTGTTGTCGGTGTGTGTGTGTGTTGTCGGTGTGTGTGTGTGTGTTGTCGGTGTGTGTTTGTGTGTGTTGTCGGTGTGTGTGTGTGTGTGTTGTCGGTGTGTGTGTGTGTTGTCGGTGTGTGTGTGTGTGTGTGTGTGTGTGTGTGTTGTCGGTGTGTGTGTGTTGTCGGTGTGTGTGTGTGTGTTGTCGGTGTGTGTGTGTTATGTGTTGTCGGTGTGTGTGTGTGTGTGTGTGTTGTCGGTGTGTGTGTGTGTGTTGTCGGTGTGTGTGTGTGTGTTGTCGGTGTGTGTGTGTGTGTGTTGTCGGTTTGTGTGTGTGTGTGTGTGTTGTCGGTGTGTGTGTGTGTGTGTTGTCGGTGTGTGTGTGTGTTGTCGGTGTGTGTGTGTGAGTGTGTGTGTGTGTTGTCGGTGTGTGTGTGTTGTCGGTGTGTGTGTGTGTGTGTGTTGTCGGTGTGTGTGTGTGTGTGTGTGTGTTGTCGGTGTGTGTGTGTGTTGTCGGTGTGTGTGTGTGTGTGTGTGTTGTCGGTGTGTATGTGTGTGTGTTGTCAGTGTGTGTGTGTGTGTGTTGTCGGTGTGTGTGTGTTTGTGTGTTGTCGGTGTGTGTGTGTGTGTGTGTTGTCGGTGTGTGTGTGTGTGTGTGTTGTCGGTGTGTGTGTGTGTGTGTTGTCGGTGTGTGTGTGTTGTCGGTGTGTGTGTGTGTTGTCGGTGTGTTGCTGGTGTTTGTGTGTGTGTGTGTTGTCGGTGTGTGTGTGTGTGTTGTGGTGTGTGTGTGTGTGTGTGTGTGTGTGTGTGTGTGTGTGTGTGTGTTGTCGGTGTGTGTGTGTGTGTTGTCGGTGTGTGTGTGTTTGTGTGTTGTCGGTGTGTGTGTGTGTGTGTTGTCGGTGTGTGTGTGTGTGTTGTCGGTGTGTGTGTGTGTGTTGTCGGTGTGTGTGTGTGTTGTCGGTTTGTGTGTGTGTGTGTGTGTTGTCGGTGTGTGTGTGTGTGTTGTCGGTGTGTGTGTGTGTTGTCGGTGTGTGTGTGTGTGTGTTGTCGGTGTGTGTGTGTGTGTGTTGTCGGTGTGTGTGTGTGTGTTGTCGGTGTGTGTGTGTTGTGTGTGTGTGTGTTGTCGGTGTGTGTGTGTGTGTTGTCGGTGTGTGTGTGTGTGTGTGTTGTCGGTGTGTGTGTGTGTGTTGTGTGTGTGTGTGTTGTCGGTGTGTGTGTGTGTGTTGTCGGTGTGTGTGTGTGTGTGTGTTGTCGGTGTGTGTGTGTGTGTGTGTGTTGTCTGTGTGTGTGTGTGTGTGTTGTCGGTGTGTGTGTGTGTGTGTGTGTGTTGTCGGTGTGTGTGTGTGTGTGTTGTCGGTGTGTGTGTGTGTGTGTGTGTTGTCGGTGTGTGTGTGTGTGTGTGTGTGTGTCGGTGTGTGTGTTGTCGGTTTGTGTGTGTGTGTGTGTTGTCGGTGTGTGTGTGTGTTGTCTGTGTGTGTGTGTGTGTTGTCGGTGTGTGTGTGTGTTGTCGGTGTGTGTGTATGAGTGTGTGTGTGTGTTGTTGGTGTGTGTGTGTGTGTGTTGTCGGTGTGTGTGTGTGTGTTGTCGGTGTGTGTGTGTGTTGTCGGTGTGTGTGTGTGTGTGTGTGTGTGTGTTGTCGTGTGTGTGTGTGTGTGTGTGTGTGTTGTCGGTGTGTGTGTGTGTGTGTTGTCGGTGTGTGTGTGTGTGTGTGTGTTGTCGGTGTGTGTGTGTGTGTGTGTGTGTGTTGTCGGTGTGTGTGTTGTCGGTTGTGTGTGTGTGTGTGTGTGTGTTGTCGGTGTGTGTGTGTGTGTTGTCGGTGTGTGTGTGTGTTGTCTGTGTGTGTGTGTGTGTTGTCGTTGTGTGTGTGTGTTGTCGGTGTGTGTGTTGTGTGTGTGTGTGTGTGTGTTGTCGTGTGTGTGTGTGTGTTGTCGGTGTGTGTGTGTGTTGTCGGTGTGTGTGTGTGTGTGTTGTCGGTGTGTGTGTGTGTGTGTGTGTCGGTGTGTGTGTGTGTGTTGTCGGTGTGTGTGTGTGTGTGTGTGTGTGTGTGTTGTCGGTGTGTGTGTGTGTGTTGTCGGTGTGTGTGTGTGTGTTGTCGGTGTGTGTGTGTGTTGTGTTGTCGGTGTGTGTGTGTGTGTGTTGTCGGTGTGTGTGTGTGTGTTGTCGGTGTGTGTGTGTGTGTTGTCGGTGTGTGTGTGTGTGTGTTGTCGGTTTGTGTGTGTGTGTGTTGTCGGTGTGTGTGTGTGTGTTGTCGGTGTGTGTGTGTGTTGTCGGTGTGTGTGTGTGTGTGTGTGTGTGTGTTGTCGGTGTGTGTGTGTTGTCGGTGTGTGTGTGTGTGTGTGTTGTCGGTGTGTGTGTGTGTGTGTTGTCGGTGTGTGTGTGTGTGTTGTCGGTGTGTGTGTGTGTGTGTGTGTGTGTGTCGGTGTGTGTGTGTGTGTGTTGTCGTGTGTGTGTGTGTGTGTTGTCGGTGTGTGTGTGTTTGTGTTGTCGGTGTGTGTGTGTGTGTGTGTTGTCGGTGTGTGTGTGTGTGTGTGTTGTCGGTGTGTGTGTGTGTGTGTTGTCGGTGTGTGTGTGTTGTCGGTGTGTGTGTGTGTTGTCGGTGTGTTGTGTGTTTGTGTGTGTGTGTGTTGTCGGTGTGTGTGTGTGTGTTGTCGGTGTGTGTGTGTGTGTGTGTGTGTGTGTGTGTGTGTGTTGTCGGTGTGTGTGTGTGTGTTGTCGGTGTGTGTGTGTGTGTTGTCGGTGTGTGTGTGTGTGTGTGTGTGTTGTCGGTGTGTGTGTGTGTGTTGTCGGTGTTGTGTGTGTGTGTGTTGTCGGTGTGTGTGTGTTGTCGGTGTGTGTGTGTGTGTGTGTTGTCGGTGTGTGTGTGTGTGTTGTCGGTGTGTGTGTGTGTGTTGTCGGTGTGTGTGTGTGTGTGTGTGTGTGTGTTGTCGGTGTGTGTGTGTTGTCGGTGTGTGTGTGTGTGTGTGTTGTCGGTGTGTGTGTGTGTGTGTTGTCGGTGTGTGTGTGTGTGTTGTCGGTGTGTGTGTGTGTGTGTGTGTTGTCGGTGTGTGTGTGTGTGTGTTGTCAGTGTGTGTGTGTGTGTGTTGTCGGTGTGTGTGTGTTTGTGTTGTCGGTGTGTGTGTGTGTGTGTGTTGTCGGTGTGTGTGTGTGTGTGTGTTGTCGGTGTGTGTGTGTGTGTGTTGTCGGTGTGTGTGTGTTGTCGGTGTGTGTGTGTGTTGTCGGTGTGTGTGCTGGTGTTTGTGTGTGTGTGTGTTGTCGGTGTGTGTGTGTGTGTTGTGGTGTGTGTGTGTGTGTGTGTGTGTGTGTGTGTGTGTGTGTTGTCGGTGTGTGTGTGTGTGTTGTCGGTGTGTGTGTGTGTGTTGTCGGTGTGTGTGTGTGTGTGTGTGTGTTGTCGGTGTGTGTGTGTGTGTTGTCGGTGTTGTTGTGTGTGTGTTGTCGGTGTGTGTGTGTGTGTCGGTGTGTGTGTGTGTGTTGTCGGTGTGTGTGTGTGTGTTGTCGGTGTGTGTGTGTGTGTTGTCGGTGTGTGTGTGTGTGTGTGTGTGTTGTCGGTGTGTGTGTGTGTGTTGTCGGTGTGTGTGTGTGTGTGTGTGTGTGTGTGTGTGTGTGTGTTGTCGTGTGTGTGTGTGTGTGTTGTCGGTGTGTGTGTGTGTGTGTTGTCGGTGTGTGTGTGTGTGTGTGTGTGTGTGTGTGTGTGTGTGTGTGTGTGTGTGTGTGTGTGTGTGTGTGTGTGTGTGTTGTCGGTGTGTGTGTGTGTGTGTTGTCGGTGTGTGTGTGTGTGTGTTGTCGGTGTGTGTGTGTGTGTGTGTTGTCGGTGTGTGTGTGTGTGTGTGTGTTGTCGGTGTGTGTGTGTGTGTTTGTGTGTGTGTGTGTGTGTTGTCGGTGTGTGTGTGTGTTGTCTGTGTGTGTGTGTGTGTTGTCGGTGTGTGTGTGTGTGTTGTCGGTGTGTGTGTGTGTGTGTGTGTGTGTGTGTGTGTGTGTGTGTGTGTGTGTTGTCGGTGTGTGTGTGTGTGTTGTCGGTGTGTGTGTGTGTGTGTGTCGGTGTGTGTGTGTGTGTGTTGTCGTGTGTGTGTGTGTGTGTTGTCGGTGTGTGTGTGTGTGTGTGTTGTCGGTGTGTGTGTGTGTGTGTTGTCGGTGTGTGTGTGTGTGTTGTCGGTGTGTGTGTGTGTGTGTGTGTGTGTGTGTGTCGGTGTGTGTGTTGTCGGTTTGTGTGTGTGTGTGTGTGTGGTTGTCGGTGTGTGTGTGTGTGTGTTGTCGGTGTGTGTGTGTGTTGTCTGTGTGTGTGTGTGTGTTGTCGTGTGTGTGTGTGTGTTGTCGGTGTGTGTGTGTGTGTGTGGTGTGTGTGTGTGTTGTCGGTGTGTGTGTGTGTGTTGTCGGTGTGTGTGTGTGTTGTCGGTGTGTGTGTGTGTGTGTTGTCGGTGTGTGTGTGTGTGTGTGTTGTCGGTGTGTGTGTGTGTTGTCGGTGTGTGTGTGTGTGTTGTCGGTGTGTGTGTGTGTGTGTCGGTGTGTGTGTGTGTGTTGTCGGTGTGTGTGTGTGTGTTGTCGGTGTGTGTGTGTGTTGTGTTGTCGGTGTGTGTGTGTGTGTGTTGTCGGTGTGTGTGTGTGTGTTGTCGGTGTGTGTGTGTGTGTTGTCGGTGTGTGTGTGTGTGTGTTGTCGGTTTGTGTGTGTGTGTGTTGTCGGTGTGTGTGTGTGTGTTGTCGGTGTGTGTGTGTGTTGTCGGTGTGTGTGTGTGTGTGTGTGTGTGTGTTGTCGGTGTGTGTGTGTGTGTGTCGGTGTGTGTGTGTGTGTGTGTTGTCGGTGTGTGTGTGTGTGTGTTGTCGGTGTGTGTGTGTGTGTTGTCGGTGTGTGTGTGTGTGTGTGTGTGTTGTCGGTGTGTGTGTGTGTGTTTGTCGGTGTGTGTGTGTGTGTGTTGTCGGTGTGTGTGTGTTTGTGTGTTGTCGGTGTGTGTGTGTGTGTGTGTTGTCGGTGTGTGTGTGTGTGTGTGTTGTCGGTGTGTGTGTGTGTGTGTTGTCGGTGTGTGTGTGTTGTCGGTGTGTGTGTGTGTTGTCGGTGTGTTGCTGGTGTTTGTGTGTGTGTGTGTTGTCGGTGTGTGTGTGTGTGTTGTTGGTGTGTGTGTGTGTGTGTGTGTGTGTGTGTGTGTGTGTTGTCGGTGTGTGTGTGTGTGTTGTCGGTGTGTGTGTGTGTGTTGTCGGTTGTGTGTGTGTGTGTGTGTGTTGTCGGTGTGTGTGTGTGTGTGTCGGTGTTGTGTGTGTGTGTTGTCGGTGTGTGTGTGTTGTCGGTGTGTGTGTGTGTGTGTGTTGTCGGTGTGTGTGTGTGTGTTGTCGGTGTGTGTGTGTGTGTTGTCGGTGTGTGTGTGTGAGTGTGTGTGTGTGTTGTCGGTGTGTGTGTGTTGTCGGTGTGTGTGTGTGTGTGTGTTGTCGGTGTGTGTGTGTGTGTGTTGTCGGTGTGTGTGTGTGTGTTGTCGGTGTGTGTGTGTGTGTGTGTGTTGTCGGTGTGTATGTGTGTGTGTTGTCAGTGTGTGTGTGTGTGTGTTGTCGGTGTGTGTGTGTTTATGTGTTGTCGGTGTGTGTGTGTGTGTGTGTTGTCGGTGTGTGTGTGTGTGTGTGTTGTCGGTGTGTGTGTGTGTGTGTTGTCGGTGTGTGTGTGTTGTCGGTGTGTGTGTGTGTTGTCGGTGTGTTGCTGGTGTTTGTGTGTGTGTGTGTTGTCGGTGTGTGTGTGTGTGTTGTTGGTGTGTGTGTGTGTGTGTGTGTGTGTGTGTGTGTGTGTGTTGTCGGTGTGTGTGTGTGTGTTGTCGGTGTGTGTGTGTGTGTTGTCGGTTTGTGTGTGTGTGTGTGTGTGTTGTCGGTGTGTGTGTGTGTGTTGTCGGTGTTGTTTGTGTGTGTGTTGTCGGTGTGTGTGTGTTGTCGGTGTGTGTGTGTGTGTTGTCGGTGTGTGTGTGTGTGTTGTCGGTGTGTGTGTGTGTGTTGTCGGTGTGTGTGTGTGTGTGTGTGTGTTGTCGGTGTGTGTGTGTGTGTTGTCGGTGTGTGTGTGTGTGTTGTCAGTGTGTGTGTGTGTGTGTGTGTTGTCAGTGTGTGTCTGTGTGTGTTGTCGGTGTGTGTGTGTGTGTGTTGTCGGTGTGTGTGTGTTGTCGGTGTGTGTGTGTGTGTGTGTTGGCGGTGTGTGTGTGTGTGTGTGTGTGTGTGTGTGTTGTCGGTGTGTGTGGGTGTGTTGTCAGTGTGTGTGTGTTGTCGGTGTGTGTGTGTGTGTGTGTTGTCGGTGTGTTTGTGTGTGTGTGTGTTGTCGGTGTGTGTGTGTGTTTTGTTGGTGTGTGTGTGTGTGTTGTGTGTGTGTGTGTTGTCGGTGTGTGTGTGTGTGTTGTCGGTGTGTGTGTGTGTGTGTTGTCGGTGTGTGTGTGTGTGTTGTCGGTGTGTGTGTGTGTGTTGTGTGTGTGTGTGTTGTCGGTGTGTGTGTGTGTGTTGTCGGTGTGTGTGTGTGTGTGTTGTCGGTGTGTGTGTGTGTGTGTTGTCTGTGTGTGTGTGTGTGTGTTGTCGGTGTGTGTGTGTGTGTGTGTGTTGTCGGTGTGTGTGTGTGTGTGTGTGTTGTCGGTGTGTGTGTGTGTGTTGTCGGTGTGTGTGTGTGTGTGTGTGTGTGTTGTCGGTGTGTGTGTTGTCGGTTTGTGTGTGTGTGTGTGTGTTGTCGGTGTGTGTGTGTGTGTGTGTTGTCGGTGTGTGTGTGTGTTGTCTGTGTGTGTGTGTGTGTTGTCGGTGTGTGTGTGTGTGTGTTGTCGGTGTGTGTGTGTGTTGTCGGTGTGTGTGTGTGTGTGTTGTCGGTGTGTGTGTGTTTGTGTTGTCGGTGTGTGTGTGTGTGCGTTGTCGGTGTGTGTGTGTGTTGTCGGTGTGTGTGTGTGTGTGTGTGTGTGTTGTCGGTGTGTGTGTGTGTGTTGTCGGTGTGTGTGTGTTTATGTGTTGTCGGTGTGTGTGTGTGTGTGTTGTCGGTGTGTGTGTGTGTGTTGTCGGTGTGTGTGTGTGTGTTGTCGGTGTGTGTGTGTGTTGTCGGTTTGTGTGTGTGTGTGTGTGTTGTCGGTGTGTGTGTGTGTGTTGTCGGTGTGTGTGTGTGTTGTCGGTGTGTGTGTGTGTGTGTTGTCGGTGTGTGTGTGTGTGTGTTGTCGGTGTGTGTGTGTGTGTTGTCGGTGTGTGTGTGTGTGTTGTGTGTGTGTGTGTTGTCGGTGTGTGTGTGTGTGTTGTCGGTGTGTGTGTGTGTGTGTGTTGTCGGTGTGTGTGTGTGTGTGTGTTGTCGGTGTGTGTGTGTGTGTGTTGTCGGTGTGTGTGTGTGTGTTGTCGGTGTGTGTGTGTGTGTTGTGTGTGTGTTGTCGGTGTGTGTGTGTGTGTTGTCGGTGTGTGTGTGTGTGTGTGTTGTCGGTGTGTGTGTGTGTGTGTTTGTCGGTGTGTGTGTGTGTGTGTTGTCGGTGTGTGTGTGTGTGTGTGTGTTGTCGGTGTGTGTGTGTGTGTGTTGTCGGTGTGTGTGTGTGTGTGTGTGTTGTCGGTGTGTGTGTGTGTGTGTGTGTTGTCGGTGTGTGTGTTGTCGGTTTGTGTGTGTGTGTGTGTGTGTTGTCGGTGTGTGTGTGTGTGTTGTCGGTGTGTGTGTGTGTTGTCTGTGTGTGTGTGTGTGTTGTCGGTGTGTGTGTGTGTTGTCGGTGTGTGTGTATGAGTGTGTGTGTGTGTTGTCGGTGTGTGTGTGTGTTGTCGGTGTGTGTGTGTGTGTGTTGTCGGTGTGTGTGTGTTGTCGGTGTGTGTGTGTGTGTGTGTTGTCGGTGTGTGTGTGTGTGTTGTCGGTGTGTGTGTGTGTGTTGTCGGTGTGTGTGTGTGAGTGTGTGTGTGTGTTGTCGGTGTGTGTGTGTTGTCGGTGTGTGTGTGTGTGTGTGTTGTCGGTGTGTGTGTGTGTGTGTTGTCGGTGTGTGTGTGTGTGTTGTCGGTGTGTGTGTGTGTGTGTGTGTTGTCGGTGTGTATGTGTGTGTGTTGTCAGTGTGTGTGTGTGTGTGTTGTCGGTGTGTGTGTGTTTATGTGTTGTCGGTGTGTGTGTGTGTGTGTGTTGTCGGTGTGTGTGTGTGTGTGTGTTGTCGGTGTGTGTGTGTGTGTGTTGTCGGTGTGTGTGTGTTGTCGGTGTGTGTGTGTGTTGTCGGTGTGTTGCTGGTGTTTGTGTGTGTGTGTGTTGTCGGTGTGTGTGTGTGTGTTGTTGGTGTGTGTGTGTGTGTGTGTGTGTGTGTGTGTGTGTGTGTTGTCGGTGTGTGTGTGTGTGTTGTCGGTGTGTGTGTGTGTGTTGTCGGTTTGTGTGTGTGTGTGTGTGTGTTGTCGGTGTGTGTGTGTGTGTTGTCGGTGTTGTTTGTGTGTGTGTTGTCGGTGTGTGTGTGTTGTCGGTGTGTGTGTGTGTGTTGTCGGTGTGTGTGTGTGTGTTGTCGGTGTGTGTGTGTGTGTTGTCGGTGTGTGTGTGTGTGTGTGTGTGTTGTCGGTGTGTGTGTGTGTGTTGTCGGTGTGTGTGTGTGTGTTGTCAGTGTGTGTGTGTGTGTGTGTGTTGTCAGTGTGTGTCTGTGTGTGTTGTCGGTGTGTGTGTGTGTGTGTTGTCGGTGTGTGTGTGTTGTTGGTGTGTGTGTGTGTGTGTGTTGGCGGTGTGTGTGTGTGTGTGTGTGTGTGTGTGTGTTGTCGGTGTGTGTGGGTGTGTTGTCAGTGTGTGTGTGTTGTCGGTGTGTGTGTGTGTGTGTGTTGTCGGTGTGTTTGTGTGTGTGTGTGTTGTCGGTGTGTGTGTGTGTTTTGTTGGTGTGTGTGTGTGTGTTGTGTGTGTGTGTGTTGTCGGTGTGTGTGTGTGTGTTGTCGGTGTGTGTGTGTGTGTGTTGTCGGTGTGTGTGTGTGTGTTGTCGGTGTGTGTGTGTGTGTTGTGTGTGTGTGTGTTGTCGGTGTGTGTGTGTGTGTTGTCGGTGTGTGTGTGTGTGTGTTGTCGGTGTGTGTGTGTGTGTGTTGTCTGTGTGTGTGTGTGTGTGTTGTCGGTGTGTGTGTGTGTGTGTGTGTTGTCGGTGTGTGTGTGTGTGTGTGTGTTGTCGGTGTGTGTGTGTGTGTTGTCGGTGTGTGTGTGTGTGTGTGTGTGTGTTGTCGGTGTGTGTGTTGTCGGTTTGTGTGTGTGTGTGTGTGTTGTCGGTGTGTGTGTGTGTGTGTGTTGTCGGTGTGTGTGTGTGTTGTCTGTGTGTGTGTGTGTGTTGTCGGTGTGTGTGTGTGTGTGTTGTCGGTGTGTGTGTGTGTTGTCGGTGTGTGTGTGTGTGTGTTGTCGGTGTGTGTGTGTTTGTGTTGTCGGTGTGTGTGTGTGTGCGTTGTCGGTGTGTGTGTGTGTTGTCGGTGTGTGTGTGTGTGTGTGTGTGTTGTCGGTGTGTGTGTGTGTGTTGTCGGTGTGTGTGTGTTTATGTGTTGTCGGTGTGTGTGTGTGTGTGTTGTCGGTGTGTGTGTGTGTGTTGTCGGTGTGTGTGTGTGTGTTGTCGGTGTGTGTGTGTGTTGTCGGTTTGTGTGTGTGTGTGTGTGTTGTCGGTGTTTGTGTGTGTGTTGTCGGTGTGTGTGTGTGTTGTCGGTGTGTGTGTGTGTGTGTTGTCGGTGTGTGTGTGTGTGTGTTGTCGGTGTGTGTGTGTGTGTTGTCGGTGTGTGTGTGTGTGTTGTGTGTGTGTGTGTTGTCGGTGTGTGTGTGTGTGTTGTCGGTGTGTGTGTGTGTGTGTGTTGTCGGTGTGTGTGTGTGTGTGTGTTGTCGGTGTGTGTGTGTGTGTGTTGTCGGTGTGTGTGTGTGTGTTGTCGGTGTGTGTGTGTGTTGTGTGTGTGTGTGTTGTCGGTGTGTGTGTGTGTGTTGTCGGTGTGTGTGTGTGTGTGTGTTGTCGGTGTGTGTGTGTGTGTGTGTTGTCGGTGTGTGTGTGTGTGTGTTGTCGGTGTGTGTGTGTGTGTGTGTGTTGTCGGTGTGTGTGTGTGTGTGTTGTCGGTGTGTGTGTGTGTGTGTGTGTTGTCGGTGTGTGTGTGTGTGTGTGTGTTGTCGGTGTGTGTGTTGTCGGTTTGTGTGTGTGTGTGTGTGTGTTGTCGGTGTGTGTGTGTGTGTTGTCGGTGTGTGTGTGTGTTGTCTGTGTGTGTGTGTGTGTTGTCGGTGTGTGTGTGTGTTGTCGGTGTGTGTGTATGAGTGTGTGTGTGTGTTGTCGGTGTGTGTGTGTGTTGTCGGTGTGTGTGTGTGTGTGTTGTCGGTGTGTGTGTGTGTGTGTTGTCGGTGTGTGTGTGTGTTGTCAGTGTGTGTGTGTGTGTGTGTTGTCGGTGTGTGTGTGTGTGTTGTCGGTGTGTGTGTGTTTATGTGTTGTCGGTGTGTGTGTGTGTGTGTTGTCGGTGTGTGTGTGTGTGTTGTCGGTGTGTGTGTGTGTGTTGTCGGTGTGTGTGTGTGTTGTCGGTTTGTGTGTGTGTGTGTGTGTTGTCGGTGTGTGTGTGTGTGTTGTCGGTGTGTGTGTGTGTTGTCGGTGTGTGTGTGTGAGTGTGTGTGTTGTCGGTGTGTGTGTGTTGTCGGTGTGTGTGTGTGTGTTGTCGGTGTGTGTGTGTGTGTGTGTGTGTTGTCGGTGTGTGTGTGTGTTGTCGGTGTGTGTGTGTGTGTGTGTTGTCGGTGTGTATGTGTGTGTGTTGTCAGTGTGTGTGTGTGTGTGTTGTCGGTGTGTGTGTGTTTATGTGTTGTCGGTGTGTGTGTGTGTGTGTTGTCGGTGTGTGTGTGTGTTGTCGGTGTGTGTGTGTGTGTGTGTGTGTTGTGTGTGTGTGTGTGTGTGTTGTCGGTGTGTGTGTGTGTTGTCGGTGTGTGTGTGTGCGTGTGTTGTCGGTGTGTGTGTGTGTGTGTTGTCGGTGTGTGTGTGTGTGTGTTGTCGGTGTGTGTGTGTGTGTGTGTTGTCGGTGTGTGTGTGTGTGTGTTGTCGGTGTGTGTGTGTGTGTTGTCGGTGTGTGTGTGTGTTGTCGGTGTGTGTGTGTGTGTGTTGTCGGTGTGTGTGTGTGTGTGTGTTGTCGGTGTGTGTGTGTGTGTTGTCGGTGTGTGTGTGTGTGTTGTGTGTGTGTGTGTTGTCGGTGTGTGTGTGTGTGTTGTCGGTGTGTGTGTGTGTGTGTGTGTGTTGTCGGTGTGTGTGTGTGTGTGTGTGTTGTCTGTGTGTGTGTGTGTGTGTTGTCGGTGTGTGTGTGTGTGTGTGTGTGTTGTCGGTGTGTGTGTGTGTGTGTTGTCGGTGTGTGTGTGTGTGTGTGTGTTGTCGGTGTGTGTGTGTGTGTGTGTGTGTGTTGTCGGTGTGTGTGTTGTCGGTTTGTGTGTGTGTGTGTGTGTTGTCGGTGTGTGTGTGTGTGTGTTGTCGGTGTGTGTGTGTGTTGTCTGTGTGTGTGTGTGTGTTGTCGGTGTGTGTGTGTGTTGTCGGTGTGTGTGTATGAGTGTGTGTGTGTGTTGTCGGTGTGTGTGTGTGTTGTCGGTGTGTGTGTGTGTGTGTTGTCGGTGTGTGTGTGTGTGTGTTGTCGGTGTGTGTGTGTGTTGTCGGTGTGTGTGTGTGTGTTGTCGGTGTGTGTGTGTGTGTTGTCGGTGTGTGTGTGTTTATGTGTTGTCGGTGTGTGTGTGTGTGTGTTGTCGGTGTGTGTGTGTGTGTTGTCGGTGTGTGTGTGTGTGTTGTCGGTGTGTGTGTGTGTTGTCGGTTTGTGTGTGTGTGTGTGTGTTGTCGGTGTGTGTGTGTGTGTGTTGTCGGTGTGTGTGTGTGTTGTCGATGTGTGTGTGTGAGTGTGTGTGTGTGTTGTCGGTGTGTGTGTGATGTCGGTGTGTGTGTGTGTGTGTGTTGTCGGTGTGTGTGTGTGTGTGTGTGTGTGTTGTCGGTGTGTGTGTGTGTGTTGTCGGTGTGTGTGTGTGTGTGTTGTCGGTGTGTATGTGTGTGTGTTGTCAGTGTGTGTGTGTGTGTGTTGTCGGTGTGTGTGTGTTTATGTGTTGTCGGTGTGTGTGTGTGTGTGTTGTCGGTGTGTGTGTGTGTGTTGTCGGTGTGTGTGTGTGTGTGTGTGTGTGTGTTGTGTGTGTGTGTGTGTGTGTTGTCGGTGTGTGTGTGTGTGTGTTGTCGGTGTGTGTGTGTGTGTGTGTTGTCGGTGTGTGTGTGTGTGTGTTGTCGGTGTGTGTGTGTGTGTGTTGTCGGTGTGTGTGTGTGTTGTCGGTGTGTGTGTGTGTGTGTGTTGTCGGTGTGTGTGTGTGTGTGTTGTCGGTGTGTGTGTGTGTGTGTGTGTTGTCGGTGTGTGTGTGTGTGTTGTCGGTGTGTGTGTGTGTGTGTTGTCGGTGTGTGTGTGTGTGTTGTCGGTGTGTGTGTGTGTTGTCGGTGTGTGTGTGTGTGTGTGTTGTCGGTGTGTGTGTGTTATCGGTGTGTGTGTGTGTGTGTGTTGTCGGTGTGTGTGTGTGTGTTGTCGGTGTGTGTGTGTGTTGTCGGTGTGTGTGTGTGTGTTGTCGGTGTGTGTGTGTTGTCGGTGTGTGTGTGTGTGTGTTGTGGGTGTGTTGTCGGTGTGTGTGTGTGTGTGTTGTCGGTGTGTGTGTGTGTGTTGTCGGTGTGTGTGTGTGTGTGTTGTCGGTGTGTGTGTGTGTGTTGTCGGTGTGTGTGTGTGTGTTGTCAGTGTGTGTGTGTGTGTGTGTTGTCAGTGTGTGTGTGTGTGTGTGTTGTCAGTGTGTGTGTGTGTGTGTGTTGTCGGTGTGTGTGTGTGTGTTGTCGGTGTGTGTGTGTGTGTGTTGGCGGTGTGTGTGTGTGTGTGTGTGTGTGTGTGTGTTGTCGGTGTGTGTGGGTGTGTTGTCAGTGTGTGTGTGTTGTCGGTGTGTGTGTGTGTGTGTGTTGTCGGTGTGTTTGTGTGTGTGTGTGTTGTCGGTGTGTGTGTGTGTTTTGTCGGTGTGTGTGTGTGTGTTGTGTGTGTGTGTGTTGTCGGTGTGTGTGTGTGTTGTCGGTTTGTGTGTGTGTGTGTGTGTTGTCGGTGTTTGTGTGTGTGTTGTCGGTGTGTGTGTGTGTTGTCGGTGTGTGTGTGTGTGTGTTGTCGGTGTGTGTGTGTGTGTGTTGTCGGTGTGTGTGTGTGTGTTGTCGGTGTGTGTGTGTGTGTTGTGTGTGTGTGTGTTGTCGGTGTGTGTGTGTGTGTTGTCGGTGTGTGTGTGTGTGTGTGTTGTCGGTGTGTGTGTGTGTGTGTGTTGTCGGTGTGTGTGTGTGTGTGTTGTCGGTGTGTGTGTGTGTGTTGTCGGTGTGTGTGTGTGTGTTGTGTGTGTGTGTGTTGTCGGTGTGTGTGTGTGTGTTGTCGGTGTGTGTGTGTGTGTGTGTTGTCGGTGTGTGTGTGTGTGTGTGTTGTCGGTGTGTGTGTGTGTGTGTTGTCGGTGTGTGTGTGTGTGTGTGTGTTGTCGGTGTGTGTGTGTGTGTGTTGTCGGTGTGTGTGTGTGTGTGTGTGTTGTCGGTGTGTGTGTGTGTGTGTGTGTTGTCGGTGTGTGTGTTGTCGGTTTGTGTGTGTGTGTGTGTGTGTGTGTTGTCGGTGTGTGTGTGTGTGTTGTCGGTGTGTGTGTGTGTTGTCTGTGTGTGTGTGTGTGTTGTCGGTGTGTGTGTGTGTTGTCGGTGTGTGTGTATGAGTGTGTGTGTGTGTTGTCGGTGTGTGTGTGTGTGTTGTCGGTGTGTGTGTGTGTGTGTTGTCGGTGTGTGTGTGTGTGTGTTGTCGGTGTGTGTGTGTGTTGTCAGTGTGTGTGTGTGTGTGTGTTGTCGGTGTGTGTGTGTGTGTTGTCGGTGTGTGTGTGTTTATGTGTTGTCGGTGTGTGTGTGTGTGTGTTGTCGGTGTGTGTGTGTGTGTTGTCGGTGTGTGTGTGTGTGTTGTCGGTGTGTGTGTGTGTTGTCGGTGTGTGTGTGTGTGTGTGTTGTCGGTGTGTATGTGTGTGTGTTGTCAGTGTGTGTGTGTGTGTGTTGTCGGTGTGTGTGTGTTTATGTGTTGTCGGTGTGTGTGTGTGTGTGTTGTCGGTGTGTGTGTGTGTTGTCGGTGTGTGTGTGTGTGTGTGTGTGTTGTGTGTGTGTGTGTGTGTGTTGTCGGTGTGTGTGTGTGTTGTCGGTGTGTGTGTGTGCGTGTGTTGTCGGTGTGTGTGTGTGTGTGTTGTCGGTGTGTGTGTGTGTGTGTTGTCGGTGTGTGTGTGTGTGTGTTGTCGGTGTGTGTGTGTGTGTGTTGTCGGTGTGTGTGTGTGTGTTGTCGGTGTGTGTGTGTGTTGTCGGTGTGTGTGTGTGTGTGTTGTCGGTGTGTGTGTGTGTGTGTGTTGTCGGTGTGTGTGTGTGTGTTGTCGGTGTGTGTGTGTGTGTTGTCGGTGTGTGTGTGTGTGTGTGTGTGTTGTCGGTGTGTGTGTGTGTGTGTGTGTGTTGTCTGTGTGTGTGTGTGTGTGTTGTCGGTGTGTGTGTGTGTGTGTGTGTTGTCGGTGTGTGTGTGTGTGTGTTGTCGGTGTGTGTGTGTGTGTGTGTGTTGTCGGTGTGTGTGTGTGTGTGTGTGTGTTGTCGGTGTGTGTGTTGTCGGTTTGTGTGTGTGTGTGTGTGTTGTCGCTGTGTGTGTGTGTGTGTTGTCGGTGTGTGTGTGTGTTGTCTGTGTGTGTGTGTGTGTTGTCGGTGTGTGTGTGTGTTGTCGGTGTGTGTGTATGAGTGTGTGTGTGTGTTGTCGGTGTGTGTGTGTGTTGTCGGTGTGTGTGTGTGTGTGTTGTCGGTGTGTGTGTGTGTGTGTTGTCGGTGTGTGTGTGTGTTGTCGGTGTGTGTGTGTGTGTTGTCGGTGTGTGTGTGTGTGTTGTCGGTGTGTGTGTGTTTATGTGTTGTCGGTGTGTGTGTGTGTGTGTTGTCGGTGTGTGTGTGTGTGTTGTCGGTGTGTGTGTGTGTGTTGTCGGTGTGTGTGTGTGTTGTCGGTTTGTGTGTGTGTGTGTGTGTTGTCGGTGTGTGTGTGTGTGTGTTGTCGGTGTGTGTGTGTGTTGTCGATGTGTGTGTGTGAGTGTGTGTGTGTGTTGTCGGTGTGTGTGTGTTGTCGGTGTGTGTGTGTGTGTGTGTTGTCGGTGTGTGTGTGTGTGTGTGTGTGTTGTCGGTGTGTGTGTGTGTGTTGTCGGTGTGTGTGTGTGTGTGTTGTCGGTGTGTATGTGTGTGTGTTGTCAGTGTGTGTGTGTGTGTGTCGTCGGTGTGTGTGTGTTTATGTGTTGTCGGTGTGTGTGTGTGTGTGTTGTCGGTGTGTGTGTGTGTGTTGTCGGTGTGTGTGTGTGTGTGTGTGTGTGTGTTGTGTGTGTGTGTGTGTGTGTTGTCGGTGTGTGTGTGTGTGTGTTGTCGGTGTGTGTGTGTGTGTGTGTTGTCGGTGTGTGTGTGTGTGTGTTGTCGGTGTGTGTGTGTGTGTGTTGTCGGTGTGTGTGTGTGTTGTCGGTGTGTGTGTGTGTGTGTGTGTTGTCGGTGTGTGTGTGTGTGTGTTGTCGGTGTGTGTGTGTGTGTGTGTGTTGTCGGTGTGTGTGTGTGTGTTGTCGGTGTGTGTGTGTGTGTGTTGTCGGTGTGTGTGTGTGTGTTGTCGGTGTGTGTGTGTGTTGTCGGTGTGTGTGTGTGTGTGTGTTGTCGGTGTGTGTGTGTTATCGGTGTGTGTGTGTGTGTGTGTTGTCGGTGTGTGTGTGTGTGTTGTCGGTGTGTGTGTGTGTTGTCGGTGTGTGTGTGTGTGTTGTCGGTGTGTGTGTGTTGTCGGTGTGTGTGTGTGTGTGTTGTGGGTGTGTTGTCGGTGTGTGTGTGTGTGTGTTGTCGGTGTGTGTGTGTGTGTTGTCGGTGTGTGTGTGTGTGTGTTGTCGGTGTGTGTGTGTGTGTTGTCGGTGTGTGTGTGTGTGTTGTCAGTGTGTGTGTGTGTGTGTGTTGTCAGTGTGTGTGTGTGTGTGTGTTGTCAGTGTGTGTGTGTGTGTGTGTTGTCGGTGTGTGTGTGTGTGTTGTCGGTGTGTGTGTGTGTGTGTTGGCGGTGTGTGTGTGTGTGTGTGTGTGTGTGTTGTCGGTGTGTGTGGGTGTGTTGTCAGTGTGTGTGTGTTGTCGGTGTGTGTGTGTGTGTGTGTTGTCGGTGTGTTTGTGTGTGTGTGTGTTGTCGGTGTGTGTGTGTGTTTTGTCGGTGTGTGTGTGTGTGTTGTGTGTGTGTGTGTTGTCGGTGTGTGTGTGTGTTGTCGGTGTGTGTGTGTGTGTGTTGTCGGTGTGTGTGTGTGTGTGTGTTGTCGGTGTGTGTGTGTGTGTGTTGTCGGTGTGTGTGTGTGTGTTGTCGGTGTGTGTGTGTGTGTTGTGTGTGTGTGTGTTGTCGGTGTGTGTGTGTGTTGTCGGTGTGTGTGTGTGTGTGTGTTGTCTGTGTGTGTGTTGTCGGTGTGTGTGTGTGTGTGTGTGTGTGTTGTCGGTGTGTATGTGTGTGTGTTGTCGGTGTGTGTGTGTGTGTGTGTGTTGTCGGTGTGTGTGTGTGTGTGTGTGTGTGTTGTCGGTGTGTGTGTTGTCGGTTTGTGTGTGTGTGTGTGTGTTGTCGGTGTGTGTGTGTGTTGTCGGTGTGTGTGTGTGTTGTCTGTGTGTGTGTGTGTGTTGTCGGTGTGTGTGTGTGTTGTCGGTGTGTGTGTATGAGTGTGTGTGTGTGTTGTCGGTGTGTGTGTGTGTGTGTTGTCGGTGTGTGTGTGTGTGTGTTGTCGGTGTGTGTGTGTGTGTGTTGTCGGTGTGTGTGTGTGTTGTCGGTGTGTGTGTGTGTGTGTGTGTGTGTGTGTTGTCGGTGTGTGTGTGTGTGTGTTGTCGGTGTGTGTGTGTGTGTGTTGTCGTTGTGTGTGTGTGTGTGTGTGTTGTCGGTGTGTGTGTGTGTGTGTGTGTGTGTGTTGTCGGTGTGTGTGTTGTCGGTTTGTGTGTGTGTGTGTGTGTTGTCGGTGTGTGTGTGTGTGTTGTCGGTGTGTGTGTGTGTTGTCTGTGTGTGTGTGTGTGTTGTCGGTGTGTGTGTGTGTTGTCGGTGTGTGTGTATGAGTGTGTGTGTGTGTTGTCGGTGTGTGTGTGTGTTGTCGGTGTGTGTGTATGAGTGTGTGTGTGTGTTGTCGGTGTGTGTGTGTGTGTGTGTTGTCGGTGTGTGTGTGTGTTGTCGGTGTGTGTGTGTTGTCGGTGTGTGTGTGTTGTCGGTGTGTGTGTGTTGTCGGTGTGTGTGTGTGTGTTGTCGGTGTGTGTGTGTTTATGTGTTGTCGGTGTGTGTGTGTGTGTGTTGTCGGTGTGTGTGTGTGTGTTGTCGGTGTGTGTGTGTGTGTTGTCGGTGTGTGTGTGTGTGTGTTGTCGGTTTGTGTGTGTGTGTGTGTGTTGTCGGTGTGTGTGTGTGTGTTGTCGGTGTGTGTGTGTGTTGTCGGTGTGTGTGTGTGAGTGTGTGTGTGTGTTGTCGGTGTGTGTGTGTTGTCGGTGTGTGTGTGTGTGTGTGTTGTCGGTGTGTGTGTGTGTGTGTGTGTGTTGTCGGTGTGTGTGTGTGTGTTGTCGGTGTGTGTGTGTGTGTGTTGTCGGTGTGTATGTGTGTGTGTTGTCAGTGTGTGTGTGTGTGTGTTGTCGGTGTGTGTGTGTTTATGTGTTGTCGGTGTGTGTGTGTGTGTGTGTTGTCGGTGTGTGTGTGTGTGTGTGTTGTCGGTGTGTGTGTGTGTGTGTTGTCGGTGTGTGTGTGTTGTCGGTGTGTGTGTGTGTTGTCGGTGTGTTGCTGGTGTTTGTGTGTGTGTGTGTTGTCGGTGTGTGTGTGTGTGTTGTCGGTGTGTGTGTGTGTGTGTGTGTGTGTGTGTGTTGTCGGTGTGTATGTGTGTGTTGTCAGTGTGTGTGTGTGTGTTGTCGGTGTGTGTGTGTGTGTGTGTGTGTTGTCGGTGTGTGTGTGTGTGTTGTCGGTGTTGTTTGTGTGTGTGTTGTCGGTGTGTGTGTGTGTGTTGTCGGTGTGTGTGTGTGTGTGTGTTGTCGGTGTGTGTGTGTTGTCGGTGTGTGTGTGTGTGTGTGTGTTGTCGGTGTGTGTGTGTGTGTTGTCGGTGTGTGTGTGTGTGTTGTCAGTGTGTGTGTGTGTGTGTGTGTTGTCAGTGTGTGTCTGTGTGTGTTGTCGGTGTGTGTGTGTGTTGTCGGTGTGTGTGTGTGTTGTCGGTGTGTGTGTGTGTGTGTGTTGGCGGTGTGTGTGTGTGTGTGTGTGTGTGTGTGTTGTCGGTGTGTGTGGGTGTGTTGTCAGTGTGTGTGTGTTGTCGGTGTGTGTGTGTGTGTGTGTGTTGTCGGTGTGTTTGTGTGTGTGTGTGTTGTCGGTGTGTGTGTGTGTTTTGTCGGTGTGTGTGTGTGTGTTGTGTGTGTGTGTGTTGTCGGTGTGTGTGTGTGTTGTCGGTGTGTGTGTGTGTGTGTTGTCGGTGTGTGTGTGTGTGTGTTGTCGGTGTGTGTGTGTGTGTTGTCGGTGTGTGTGTGTGTGTTGTGTGTGTGTGTGTTGTCGGTGTGTGTGTGTGTGTTGTCGGTGTGTGTGTGTGTGTGTGTTGTCGGTGTGTGTGTGTGTGTGTGTTGTCGGTGTGTGTGTGTGTGTGTGTGTTGTCGGTGTGTGTGTGTGTGTGTTGTCGGTGTGTGTGTGTGTGTGTGTGTTGTCGGTGTGTGTGTGTGTGTGTGTGTGTGTTGTCGGTGTGTGTGTGTGTGTGTGTGTGTGTTGTCGGTGTGTGTGTGTGTGTGTTGTCGGTGTGTGTGTGTGTGTGTGTGTTGTCGGTGTGTGTGTGTGTGTGTGTGTGTGTGTTGTCGGTGTGTGTGTTGTCGGTTTGTGTGTGTGTGTGTGTGTTGTCGGTGTGTGTGTGTGTGTTGTCGGTGTGTGTGTGTGTTGTCTGTGTGTGTGTGTGTGTTGTCGGTGTGTGTGTGTGTTGTCGGTGTGTGTGTATGAGTGTGTTTGTGTGTTGTCGGTGTGTGTGTGTGTTGTCGGTGTGTGTGTGTGTGTGTTGTCGGTGTGTGTGTGTGTGTGTTGTCGGTGTGTGTGTGTGTTGTCAGTGTGTGTGTGTGTGTGTGTTGTCGGTGTGTGTGTGTGTGTTGTCGGTGTGTGTGTGTTTATGTGTTGTCGGTGTGTGTGTGTGTGTGTTGTCGGTGTGTGTGTGTGTGTTGTCGGTGTGTGTGTGTGTGTTGTCGGTGTGTGTGTGTGTTGTCGGTTTGTGTGTGTGTGTGTGTGTTGTCGGTGTGTGTGTGTGTTGTCGGTGTGTGTGTGTGTGTGTTGTCGGTGTGTGTGTGTGTGTGTTGTCGGTGTGTGTGTGTGTGTTGTCGGTGTGTGTGTGTGTGTTGTGTGTGTGTGTGTTGTCGGTGTGTGTGTGTGTGTTGTCGGTGTGTGTGTGTGTGTGTGTTGTCGGTGTGTGTGTGTGTGTGTGTTGTCGGTGTGTGTGTGTGTGTGTGTGTTGTCGGTGTGTGTGTGTGTGTGTTGTCGGTGTGTGTGTGTGTGTGTGTGTTGTCGGTGTGTGTGTGTGTGTGTGTGTGTTGTCGGTGTGTGTGTGTGTGTGTGTGTGTTGTCGGTGTGTGTGTGTGTGTGTTGTCGGTGTGTGTGTGTGTGTGTGTGTTGTCGGTGTGTGTGTGTGTGTGTGTGTGTGTTGTCGGTGTGTGTGTTGTCGGTTTGTGTGTGTGTGTGTGTGTTGTCGGTGTGTGTGTGTGTGTTGTCGGTGTGTGTGTGTGTTGTCTGTGTGTGTGTGTGTGTTGTCGGTGTGTGTGTGTGTTGTCGGTGTGTGTGTATGAGTGTGTTTGTGTGTTGTCGGTGTGTGTGTGTGTTGTCGGTGTGTGTGTGTGTGTGTTGTCGGTGTGTGTGTGTGTGTGTTGTCGGTGTGTGTGTGTGTTGTCAGTGTGTGTGTGTGTGTGTGTTGTCGGTGTGTGTGTGTGTGTTGTCGGTGTGTGTGTGTTTATGTGTTGTCGGTGTGTGTGTGTGTGTGTTGTCGGTGTGTGTGTGTGTGTTGTCGGTGTGTGTGTGTGTGTTGTCGGTGTGTGTGTGTGTTGTCGGTTTGTGTGTGTGTGTGTGTGTTGTCGGTGTGTGTGTGTGTGTTGTCGGTGTGTGTGTGTGTTGTCGGTGTGTGTGTGTGAGTGTGTGTGTGTGTTGTCGGTGTGTGTGTGTTGTCGGTGTGTGTGTGTGTGTGTGTTGTCGGTGTGTGTGTGTGTGTGTGTGTGTTGTCGGTGTGTGTGTGTGTGTTGTCGGTGTGTGTGTGTGTGTGTGTTGTCGGTGTGTATGTGTGTGTGTTGTCAGTGTGTGTGTGTGTGTGTTGTCGGTGTGTGTGTGTTTATGTGTTGTCGGTGTGTGTGTGTGTGTGTTGTCGGTGTGTGTGTGTGTGTTGTCGGTGTGTGTGTGTGTGTGTGTGTGTTGTGTGTGTGTGTGTGTGTGTTGTCGGTGTGTGTGTGTGTGTGTTGTCGGTGTGTGTGTGTGTGTGTTGTCGGTGTGTGTGTGTGTGTGTTGTCGGTGTGTGTGTGTGTGTGTTGTCGGTGTGTGTGTGTGTGTGTTGTCGGTGTGTGTGTGTGTGTTGTCGGTGTGTGTGTGTGTGTTGTCGGTGTGTGTGTGTGTTGTCGGTGTGTGTGTGTGTGTGTTGTCGGTGTGTGTGTGTGTGTGTTGTCGGTGTGTGTGTGTGTGTGTTGTCGGTGTGTGTGTGTGTGTGTTGTCGGTGTGTGTGTGTGTGTGTGTTGTCGGTGTGTGTGTGTGTGTTGTCGGTGTGTGTGTGTGTGTTGTGTGTGTGTGTGTTGTCGGTGTGTGTGTGTGTGTGTGTGTGTTGTCGGTGTGTGTGTGTGTGTGTGTTGTCTGTGTGTGTGTGTGTGTGTTGTCGGTGTGTGTGTGTGTGTGTGTGTGTTGTCGGTGTGTGTGTGTGTGTGTTGTCGGTGTGTGTGTGTGTGTGTGTGTTGTCGGTGTGTGTGTGTGTGTGTGTGTTGTCGGTGTGTGTGTTGTCGTTTTGTGTGTGTGTGTGTGTGTTGTCGGTGTGTGTGTGTGTGTGTTGTCGGTGTGTGTGTGTGTTGTCTGTGTGTGTGTGTGTGTTGTCGGTGTGTGTGTGTGTTGTCGGTGTGTGTGTATGAGTGTGTGTGTGTGTTGTCGGTGTGTGTGTGTGTTGTCGGTGTGTGTGTGTGTGTGTTGTCGGTGTGTGTGTGTGTTGTCGGTGTGTGTGTGTGTTGTCGGTGTGTGTGTGTGTTGTCGGTGTGTGTGTGTGTGTTGTCGGTGTGTGTGTGTTTATGTGTTGTCGGTGTGTGTGTGTGTGTGTGTTGTCGGTGTGTGTGTGTGTGTTGTCGGTGTGTGTTTGTGTGTTGTCGGTGTGTGTGTGTGTTGTCGGTTTGTGTGTGTGTGTGTGTGTTGTCGGTGTGTGTGTGTTTGTGTTGTCGGTGTGTGTGTGTGTTGTCGATGTGTGTGTGTGAGTGTGTGTGTGTGTTGTCGGTGTGTGTGTGTTGTCGGTGTGTGTGTGTGTGTGTTGTCGGTGTGTGTGTGTGTGTGTGTGTGTTGTCGGTGTGTGTGTGTGTGTTGTCGGTGTGTGTGTGTGTGTGTTGTCGGTGTGTATGTGTGTGTGTTGTCAGTGTGTGTGTGTGTGTGTTGTCGGTGTGTGTGTGTTTATGTGTTGTCGGTGTGTGTGTGTGTGTGTGTTGTCGGTGTGTGTGTGTGTGTTGTCGGTGTGTGTGTGTGTGTGTGTGTGTGTGTTGTGTGTGTGTGTGTGTGTGTTGTCGGTGTGTGTGTGTGTGTGTTGTCGGTGTGTGTGTGTGTGTTGTCGGTGTGTGTGTGTGTGTGTGTTGTGGGTGTGTTGTCGGTGTGTGTGTGTGTGTGTTGTCGGTGTGTGTGTGTGTGTTGTCGGTGTGTGTGTGTGTGTGTTGTCG
Source organism: Salmo salar (assembly GCF_965601325.2). NCBI lineage: Eukaryota > Metazoa > Chordata > Actinopteri > Salmoniformes > Salmonidae > Salmo > Salmo salar. The sequence goes on along the minus strand of NW_027675592.1, from coordinate 95,745 downwards.
GTGTGTGTGTGTGTGTTGTCGGTGTGTGTGTGTGTGTTGTCAGTGTGTGTGTGTGTGTGTGTTGTCAGTGTGTGTGTGTGTGTGTTGTCGGTGTGTGTGTGTGTGTGTTGTCGGTGTGTGTGTGTGTGTTGTCGGTGTGTGTGTGTGTGTGTGTGTTGGCGGTGTGTGTGTGTGTGTGTGTGTGTGTGTTGTCGGTGTGTGTGGGTGTGTTGTCAGTGTGTGTGTGTTGTCGGTGTGTGTGTGTGTGTGTGTTGTCGGTGTGTTTGTGTGTGTGTGTGTTGTCGGTGTGTGTGTGTGTTTTGTCGGTGTGTGTGTGTGTGTTGTGTGTGTGTGTGTTGTCGGTGTGTGTGTGTGTTGTTCGGGGTGTGTGTGTGTGTGTGTTGTCGGTGTGTGTGTTTGTATGTGTTGTCGGTGTGTGTGTGTGTGTGTTGTCGGTGTGTGTGTGTGTGTTGTCGGTGTGTGTGTGTGTGTTGTGTGTGTGTGTGTTGTCGGTGTGTGTGTGTGTGTTGTCGGTGTGTGTGTGTGTGTGTGTTGTCTGTGTGTGTGTTGTCGGTGTGTGTGTGTGTGTGTGTGTTGTGGGTGTGTGTGTGTTTGTGTTGTCGGTGTGTGTGTGTGTGTGTGTGTTGTCGGTGTGTGTGTGTGTGTGTGTGTGTGTTGTCGGTGTGTGTGTTGTCGGTTTGTGTGTGTGTGTGTGTGTTGTCGGTGTGTGTGTGTGTGTTGTCAGTGTGTGTGTGTGTTGTCTGTGTGTGTGTGTGTGTTGTCGGTGTGTGTGTGAGTTGTCGGTGTGTGTGTATGAGTGTGTGTGTGTGTTGTCGGTGTGTGTGTGTGTTGTCGGTGTGTGTGTATGAGTGTGTGTGTGTGTTGTCGGTGTGTGTGTGTGTGTGTTGTCGGTGTGTGTGTGTGTTGTCGGTTTGTGTGTGTTGTCGGTGTGTGTGTGTTGTCGGTGTGTGTGTGTGTGTTGTCGGTGTGTGTGTGTTTATGTGTTGTCGGTGTGTGTGTGTGTGTGTTGTCGGTGTGTGTGTGTGTGTTGTCGGTGTGTGTGTGTGTGTTGTCGGTGTGTGTGTGTGTGTGTTGTCGGTTTGTGTGTGTGTGTGTGTGTTGTCGGTGTGTGTGTGTGTGTTGTCGGTGTGTGTGTGTGTTGTCGGTGTGTGTGTGTGAGTGTGTGTGTGTGTTGTCGGTGTGTGTGTGTTGTCGGTGTGTGTGTGTGTGTGTGTTGTCGGTGTGTGTGTGTGTGTGTGTGTGTTGTCGGTGTGTGTGTGTGTGTTGTCGGTGTGTGTGTGTGTGTGTGTGTTGTCGGTGTGTATGTGTGTGTGTTGTCAGTGTGTGTGTGTGTGTGTTGTCGGTGTGTGTGTGTTTATGTGTTGTCGGTGTGTGTGTGTGTGTGTGTTGTCGGTGTGTGTGTGTGTGTGTGTTGTCGGTGTGTGTGTGTGTGTGTTGTCGGTGTGTGTGTGTTGTCGGTGTGTGTGTGTGTTGTCGGTGTGTTGCTGGTGTTTGTGTGTGTGTGTGTTGTCGGTGTGTGTGTGTGTGTTGTCGGTGTGTGTGTGTGTGTGTGTGTGTGTGTGTGTTGTCGGTGTGTGTGTGTGTGTTGTCGGTGTGTGTGTGTGTGTTGTCGGTGTGTGTGTGTGTGTGTGTGTGTGTTGTCGGTGTGTGTGTGTTTGTTGTCGGTGTTGTTTGTGTGTGTGTTGTCGGTGTGTGTGTGTGTGTTGTCGGTGTGTGTGTGTGTGTGTGTGTTGTCGGTGTGTGTGTGTTGTCGGTGTGTGTGTGTGTGTGTGTGTTGTCGGTGTGTGTGTGTGTGTTGTCGGTGTGTGTGTGTGTGTTGTCAGTGTGTGTGTGTGTGTGTGTTGTCAGTGTGTGTCTGTGTGTGTTGTCGGTGTGTGTGTGTGTGTGTTGTCGGTGTGTGTGTGTGTGTTGTCGGTGTGTGTGTGTGTGTGTGTGTGTTGGCGGTGTGTGTGTGTGTGTGTGTGTGTGTGTTGTCGGTGTGTGTGGGTGTGTTGTCAGTGTGTGTGTGTTGTCGGTGTGTGTGTGTGTGTGTGTTGTCGGTGTGTTTGTGTGTGTGTGTGTTGTCGGTGTGTGTGTGTGTTTTGTCGGTGTGTGTGTGTGTGTTGTGTGTGTGTGTGTTGTCGGTGTGTGTGTGTGTTGTCGGTGTGTGTGTGTGTGTTGTCGGTGTGTGTGTGTGTGTGTTGTCGGTGTGTGTGTGTGTGTTGTCGGTGTGTGTGTGTGTGTTGTGTGTGTGTGTGTTGTCGGTGTGTGTGTGTGTGTTGTCGGTGTGTGTGTGTGTGTGTGTTGTCGGTGTGTGTGTGTGTGTGTGTTGTCGGTGTGTGTGTGTGTGTGTGTGTTGTCGGTGTGTGTGTGTGTGTGTTGTCGGTGTGTGTGTGTGTGTGTTGTCGGTGTGTGTGTGTGTGTGTGTGTGTGTTGTCGGTGTGTGTGTTGTCGGTTTGTGTGTGTGTGTGTGTGTTGTCGGTGTGTGTGTGTGTGTGTTGTCGGTGTGTGTGTGTGTTGTGTGTGTGTGTGTGTGTGTTGTCGGTGTGTGTGTGTGTTGTCGGTGTGTGTGTATGAGTGTGTGTGTGTGTTGTCGGTGTGTGTGTGTGTTGTCGGTGTGTGTGTGTGTGTGTTGTCGGTGTGTGTGTGTGTTGTCGGTGTGTGTGTGTGTGTGTTGTCGGTGTGTGTGTGTGTTGTCGGTGTGTGTGTGTGTGTGTGTGTGTGTTGTCGGTGTGTTTCTGTGTGTGTTGTCGGTGTGTGTGTGTTTATGTGTTGTCGGTGTGTGTGTGTGTGTGTTGTCGGTGTGTGTGTGTGTGTTGTCGGTGTGTGTGTGTGTGTTGTCGGTGTGTGTGTGTGTTGTCGGTTTGTGTGTGTGTGTGTGTTGTCGGTGTGTGTGTGTGTGTTGTCGGTGTGTGTGTGTGTTGTCGGTGTGTGTGTGTGTGTGTTGTCGGTGTGTGTGTGTGTGTGTTGTCGGTGTGTGTGTGTGTGTTGTCGGTGTGTGTGTGTGTGTTGTGTGTGTGTGTGTTGTCGGTGTGTGTGTGTGTGTTGTCGGTGTGTGTGTGTGTGTGTGTTGTCGGTGTGTGTGTGTGTGTGTGTTGTCTGTGTGTGTGTGTGTGTGTTGTCGGTGTGTGTGTGTGTGTGTGTGTTGTCGGTGTGTGTGTGTGTGTGTTGTCGGTGTGTGTGTGTGTGTGTGTGTTGTCGGTGTGTGTGTGTGTGTGTGTGTGTTGTCGGTGTGTGTGTTGTCGGTTTGTGTGTGTGTGTGTGTGTTGTCGGTGTGTGTGTGTGTGTGTTGTCGGTGTGTGTGTGTGTTGTCTGTGTGTGTGTGTGTGTTGTCGGTGTGTGTGTGTGTTGTCGGTGTGTGTGTATGAGTGTGTGTGTGTGTTGTCGGTGTGTGTGTGTGTTGTCGGTGTGTGTGTGTGTGTGTTGTCGGTGTGTGTGTGTGTGTGTGTTGTCGGTGTGTGTGTGTGTTGTCGGTGTGTGTGTGTGTGTGTGTGTGTTGTCGGTGTGTGTGTGTGTGTTGTCGGTGTGTGTGTGTTTATGTGTTGTCGGTGTGTGTGTGTGTGTGTTGTCGGTGTGTGTGTGTGTGTTGTCGGTGTGTGTGTGTGTGTTGTCGGTGTGTGTGTGTTGTCGGTTTGTGTGTGTGTGTGTGTGTTGTCGGTGTGTGTGTGTGTGTTGTCGGTGTGTGTGTGTGTTGTCGGTGTGTGTGTGTGAGTGTGTGTGTGTGTTGTCGGTGTGTGTGTGTTGTCGGTGTGTGTGTGTGTGTGTGTTGTCGGTGTGTGTGTGTGTGTGTGTGTGTGTTGTCGGTGTGTGTGGGTGTGTTGTCAGTGTGTGTGTGTTGTCGGTGTGTGTGTGTGTGTGTGTTGTCGGTGTGTTTGTGTGTGTGTGTGTTGTCGGTGTGTGTGTGTGTTTTGTCGGTGTGTGTGTGTGTGTTGTGTGTGTGTGTGTTGTCGGTGTGTGTGTGTTGTCGGTGTGTGTGTGTGTGTGTTGTCGGTGTGTGTGTGTGTGTGTGTTGTCGGTGTGTGTGTGTGTGTGTTGTCGGTGTGTGTGTGTGTGTTGTCGGTGTGTGTGTGTGTGTTGTGTGTGTGTGTGTTGTCGGTGTGTGTGTGTGTGTTGTCGGTGTGTGTGTGTGTGTGTGTTGTCGGTGTGTGTGTGTGTGTGTGTTGTCTGTGTGTGTGTTGTCGGTGTGTGTGTGTGTGTGTGTGTGTGTTGTCGGTGTGTGTGTGTGTGTGTTGTCGGTGTGTGTGTGTGTGTGTGTGTTGTCGGTGTGTGTGTGTGTGTGTGTGTGTGTGTTGTCGGTGTGTGTGTTGTCGGTTTGTGTGTGTGTGTGTGTGTGTTGTCGGTGTGTGTGTGTGTGTTGTCGGTGTGTGTGTGTGTTGTCTGTGTGTGTGTGTGTGTTGTCGGTGTGTGTGTGTGTTGTCGGTGTGTGTGTATGAGTGTGTGTGTGTGTTGTCGGTGTCTGTGTGTGTGTGTTGTCGGTGTGTGTGTGTGTGTGTTGTCGGTGTGTGTGTGTGTTGTCGGTGTGTGTGTGTGTTGTCGGTGTGTGTGTGTGTGTGTGTGTGTGTGTGTTGTCGGTGTGTGTGTGTGTGTGTGTGTGTGTTGTTGGTGTGTGTGTGTGTGTGTTGTCGGTGTGTGTGTGTGTGTGTGTGTTGTCAGTGTGTGTGTGTGTGTGTGTGTGTGTGTTGTCGGTGTGTGTGTTGTCGGTTTGTGTGTGTGTGTGTGTGTGTTGTCGGTGTGTGTGTGTGTGTTGTCGGTGTGTGTGTGTGTTGTCTGTGTGTGTGTGTGTGTTGTCGGTGTGTGTGTGTGTTGTCGGTGTGTGTGTATGAGTGTGTGTGTGTGTTGTCGGTGTGTGTGTGTGTTGTCGGTGTGTGTGTGTTGTCGGTGTGTGTGTGTTGTCGGTGTGTGTGTGTTGTCGGTGTGTGTGTGTTGTCGGTGTGTGTGTGTGTTTATGTGTTGTCGGTGTGTGTGTGTGTGTGTGTTGTCGGTGTGTGTGTGTGTGTTGTCGGTGTGTGTGTGTGTGTTGTCGGTGTGTGTGTGTGTGTGTGTTGTCGGTTTGTGTGTGTGTGTGTGTGTTGTCGGTGTTTGTGTGTGTGTTGTCGGTGTGTGTGTGTGTTGTCGGTGTGTGTGTGTGAGTGTGTGTGTGTGTTGTCGGTGTGTGTGTGTTGTCGGTGTGTGTGTGTGTGTGTGTTGTCGGTGTGTGTGTGTGTGTGTGTGTGTTGTCGGTGTGTGTGTGTGTGTTGTCGGTGTGTGTGTGTGTGTGTGTGTTGTCGGTGTGTATGTGTGTGTGTTGTCAGTGTGTGTGTGTGTGTGTTGTCGGTGTGTGTGTGTTTATGTGTTGTCGGTGTGTGTGTGTGTGTGTGTTGTCGGTGTGTGTGTGTGTGTGTGTTGTCGGTGTGTGTGTGTGTGTGTTGTCGGTGTATGTGTGTTGTCGGTGTGTTGCTGGTGTTTGTGTGTGTGTGTGTTGTCGGTGTGTGTGTGTGTGTTGTCGGTGTGTGTGTGTGTGTGTGTGTGTGTGTTGTCGGTGTGTGTGTGTGTGTTGTCGGTGTGTGTGTGTGTGTTGTCGGTGTGTGTGTGTGTGTGTGTGTTGTCGGTGTGTGTGTGTGTGTTGTCGGTGTTGTTTGTGTGTGTGTTGTCGGTGTGTGTGTGTGTGTTGTCGGTGTGTGTGTGTCTGTGTGCTGTCGGTGTGTGTGTGTTGTCGGTGTGTGTGTGTGTGTGTGTGTTGTCGGTGTGTGTGTGTGTGTTGTCGGTGTGTGTGTGTGTGTTGTCAGTGTGTGTGTGTGTGTGTGTGTTGTCAGTGTGTGTCTGTGTGTGTTGTCGGTGTGTGTGTGTGTGTGTTGTCGGTGTGTGTGTGTGTGTTGTCGGTGTGTGTGTGTGTGTTGGCGGTATGTGTGTGTTGTCGGTGTGTGTGGGTGTGTTGTCAGTGTGTGTGTGTTGTCGGTGTGTGTGTGTGTGTGTGTTGTCGGTGTGTTTGTGTGTGTGTGTGTTGTCGGTGTGTGTGTGTGTGTGTTTTGTCGGTGTGTGTGTGTGTGTTGTGTGTGTGTGTGTTGTCGGTGTGTGTGTGTGTTGTCGTTGTGTGTGTGTGTGTGTTGTCGGTGTGTGTGTGTGTTGTCGGTGTGTGTGTGTGTGTTGTCGGTGTGTGTGTGTGTGTTGTGTGTGTGTGTGTTGTCGGTGTGTGTGTGTGTGTTGTCGGTGTGTGTGTGTGTGTGTGTTGTCGGTGTGTGTGTGTGTGTGTGTTGTCGGTGTGTGTGTGTGTGTGTTGTCGGTGTGTGTGTGTGTGTGTGTGTTGTCGGTGTGTGTGTGTGTGTGTGTGTGTTGTCGGTGTGTGTGTTGTCGGTTTGTGTGTGTGTGTGTGTGTTGTCGGTGTGTGTGTGTGTGTGTTGTCGGTGTGTGTGTGTGTTGTCTGTGTGTGTGTGTTGTCAGTGTGTGTGTGTGTTGTCGGTGTGTGTGTGTGTTGTCGGTGTGTGTGTATGACTGTGTGTGTGTTGTCGGTGTGTGTGTGTGTGTGTTGTCGGTGTGTGTGTGTGTTGTCGGTGTGTGTGTGTGTGTTGTCGGTGTGTGTGTGTGTTGTCGGTGTGTGTGTGTGTGTGTGTGTGTGTTGTCGGTGTGTGTGTGTGTGTTGTCGGTGTGTGTGTGTTTATGTGTTGTCGGTGTGTGTGTGTGTGTGTTGTCGGTGTGTGTGTGTGTGTTGTCGGTGTGTGTGTGTGTGTTGTCGGTGTGTGTGTGTGTTGTCGGTTTGTGTGTGTGTGTGTGTGTTGTCGGTGTGTGTGTGTGTGTTGTCGGTGTGTGTGTGTGTTGTCGGTGTGTGTGTGTGTGTGTTGTCGGTGTGTGTGTGTGTGTGTTGTCGGTGTGTGTGTGTGTGTTGTCGGTGTGTGTGTGTTGTGTGTGTGTGTGTTGTCGGTGTGTGTGTTGTCGGTGTGTGTGTGTGTGTGTGTTGTCGGTGTGTGTGTGTGTGTGTGTTGTCTGTGTGTGTGTGTGTGTGTTGTCGGTGTGTGTGTGTGTGTGTGTGTTGTCGGTGTGTGTGTGTGTGTGTTGTCGGTGTGTGTGTGTGTGTGTTGTCGGTGTGTGTGTGTGTGTGTGTTGTCGGTGTGTGTGTTGTCGGTTTGTGTGTGTGTGTGTGTGTTGTCGGTGTGTGTGTGTGTGTGTTGTCGGTGTGTGTGTGTGTTGTCTGTGTGTGTGTGTGTGTTGTCGGTGTGTGTGTGTGTTGTCGGTGTGTGTGTATGAGTGTGTGTGTGTGTTGTCGGTGTGTGTGTGTGTTGTCGGTGTGTGTGTGTGTGTGTTGTCGGTGTGTGTGTGTGTGTGTGTTGTCGGTGTGTGTGTGTGTGTGTTGTCGGTGTGTGTGTGTGTGTGTGTTGTCGGTGTGTGTGTGTGTGTTGTCGGTGTGTGTGTTTTTATGTGTTGTCGGTGTGTGTGTGTGTGTGTTGTCGGTGTGTGTGTGTGTGTTGTCGGTGTGTGTGTGTTGTCGGTGTGTGTGTGTGTTGTCGGTGTGTGTGTGTGTGTTGTCGGTTTGTGTGTGTGTGTGTGTGTTGTCGGTGTGTGTGTGTGTGTTGTCGGTGTGTGTGTGTGTTGTCGGTGTGTGTGTGTGAGTGTGTGTGTGTGTTGTCGGTGTGTGTGTGTTGTCGGTGTGTGTGTGTGTGTGTGTTGTCGGTGTGTGTGTGTGTGTGTGTGTGTTGTCGGTGTGTGTGTGTGTGTTGTCGGTGTGTGTGTGTGTGTGTGTTGTCGGTGTGTATGTGTGTGTGTTGTCAGTGTGTGTGTGTGTGTGTTGTCGGTGTGTGTGTGTTTATGTGTTGTCGGTGTGTGTGTGTGTTGTCGGTGTGTGTGTGTGTTGTCGGTGTGTGTGTGTGTGTGTGTGTGTGTGTGTGTTGTGTGTGTGTGTGTGTGTGTTGTCGGTGTGTGTGTGTGTGTGTTGTCGGTGTGTGTGTGTGCGTGTGTTGTCGGTGTGTGTGTGTGTGTTGTCGGTGTGTGTGTGTGTGTGTTGTCGGTGTGTGTGTGTGTTGTCGGTGTGTGTGTGTGTGTGTTGTCGGTGTGTGTGTGTGTGTTGTCGGTGTGTGTGTGTGTGTGTGTGTTGTCGGTGTGTATGTGTGTGTGTTGTCAGTGTGTGTGTGTGTGTGTTGTCGGTGTGTGTGTGTTTATGTGTTGTCGGTGTGTGTGTGTGTGTGTGTTGTCGGTGTGTGTGTGTGTGTGTGTTGTCGGTGTGTGTGTGTGTGTGTTGTCGGTGTGTGTGTGTTGTCGGTGTGTGTGTGTGTTGTCGGTGTGTTGCTGGTGTTTGTGTGTGTGTGTGTTGTCGGTGTGTGTGTGTGTGTTGTCGGTGTGTGTGTGTGTGTGTGTGTGTGTGTTGTCGGTGTGTGTGTGTGTGTTGTCGGTGTGTGTGTGTGTGTTGTCGGTGTGTGTGTGTGTGTGTTGTCGGTGTGTGTGTGTGTGTTGTCGGTGTTGTTTGTGTGTGTGTTGTCGGTGTGTGTGTGTGTGTTGTCGGTGTGTGTGTGTGTGTGTGTGTTGTCGGTGTGTGTGTGTTGTCGGTGTGTGTGTGTGTGTGTGTGTTGTCGGTGTGTGTGTGTGTGTTGTCGGTGTGTGTGTGTGTGTTGTCAGTGTGTGTGTGTGTGTGTGTGTTGTCAGTGTGTGTCTGTGTGTGTTGTCGGTGTGTGTGTGTGTGTGTTGTCGGTGTGTGTGTGTGTGTTGTCGGTGTGTGTGTGTGTGTTGGCGGTGTGTGTGTGTGTGTGTATGTGTGTGTTGTCGGTGTGTGTGGGTGTGTTGTCAGTGTGTGTGTGTTGTCGGTGTGTGTGTGTGTGTGTGTTGTCGGTGTGTTTGTGTGTGTGTGTGTTGTCGGTGTGTGTGTGTGTGTGTTTTGTCGGTGTGTGTGTGTGTGTTGTGTGTGTGTGTGTTGTCGGTGTGTGTGTGTGTTGTCGGTGTGTGTGTGTGTGTGTTGTCGGTGTGTGTGTGTGTGTGTTGTCGGTGTGTGTGTGTGTGTTGTCGGTGTGTGTGTGTGTGTTGTGTGTGTGTGTGTTGTCGGTGTGTGTGTGTGTGTTGTCGGTGTGTGTGTGTGTGTGTGTTGTCGGTGTGTGTGTGTGTGTTGTCGGTGTGTGTGTGTGTGTGTGTGTTGTCGGTGTGTGTGTGTGTGTGTTGTCGGTGTGTGTGTGTGTGTGTGTGTGTGTGTGTGTGTGTGTGTTGTCGGTGTGTGTGTTGTCGGTTTGTGTGTGTGTGTGTGTGTTGTCGGTGTGTGTGTGTGTGTGTTGTCGGTGTGTGTGTGTGTTGTCTGTGTGTGTGTGTGTGTGTTGTCGGTGTGTGTGTGTGTTGTCGGTGTGTGTGTGTGTTGTCGGTGTGTGTGTATGAGTGTGTGTGTGTGTTGTCGGTGTGTGTGTGTGTGTGTTGTCGGTGTGTGTGTGTGTGTGTTGTCGGTGTGTGTGTGTGTGTGTGTTGTCGGTGTGTGTGTGTGTTGTCGGTGTGTGTGTGTGTGTGTGTGTGTGTTGTCGGTGTGTGTGTGTGTGTTGTCGGTGTGTGTGTGTTTATGTGTTGTCGGTGTGTGTGTGTGTGTGTTGTCGGTGTGTGTGTGTGTGTTGTCGGTGTGTGTGTGTGTGTTGTCGGTGTGTGTGTGTGTTGTCGGTTTGTGTGTGTGTGTGTGTGTTGTCGGTGTGTGTGTGTGTGTTGTCGGTGTGTGTGTGTGTTGTCGGTGTGTGTGTGTGTGTGTTGTCGGTGTGTGTGTGTGTGTGTTGTCGGTGTGTGTGTGTGTGTTGTCGGTGTGTGTGTGTTGTGTGTGTGTGTGTTGTCGGTGTGTGTGTTGTCGGTGTGTGTGTGTGTGTGTGTTGTCGGTGTGTGTGTGTGTGTGTGTTGTCTGTGTGTGTGTGTGTGTGTTGTCGGTGTGTGTGTGTGTGTGTGTGTTGTCGGTGTGTGTGTGTGTGTGTGTTGTCGGTGTGTGTGTGTGTGTTGTCGGTGTGTGTGTTTTTATGTGTTGTCGGTGTGTGTGTGTGTGTGTTGTCGGTGTGTGTGTGTGTGTTGTCGGTGTGTGTGTGTGTGTTGTCGGTGTGTGTGTGTGTTGTCGGTGTGTGTGTGTGTTGTCGGTTTGTGTGTGTGTGTGTGTGTTGTCGGTGTGTGTGTGTGTGTTGTCGGTGTGTGTGTGTGTTGTCGGTGTGTGTGTGTGAGTGTGTGTGTGTGTTGTCGGTGTGTGTGTGTTGTCGGTGTGTGTGTGTGTGTGTGTTGTCGGTGTGTGTGTGTGTGTGTGTGTGTTGTCGGTGTGTGTGTGTGTGTTGTCGGTGTGTATGTGTGTGTGTGTTGTCGGTGTGTATGTGTGTGTGTTGTCAGTGTGTGTGTGTGTGTGTTGTCGGTGTGTGTGTGTTTATGTGTTGTCGGTGTGTGTGTGTGTTGTCGGTGTGTGTGTGTGTTGTCGGTGTGTGTGTGTGTGTGTGTGTGTGTGTGTGTGTGTTGTGTGTGTGTGTGTGTGTGTTGTCGGTGTGTGTGTGTGTGTGTTGTCGGTGTGTGTGTGTGCGTGTGTTGTCGGTGTGTGTGTGTGTGTGTTGTCGGTGTGTGTGTGTGTGTGTTGTCGGTGTGTGTGTGTGTTGTCGGTGTGTGTGTGTGTGTGTGTTGTCGGTGTGTGTGTGTGTGTTGTCGGTGTGTGTGTGTGTGTGTGTGTTGTCGGTGTGTATGTGTGTGTGTTGTCAGTGTGTGTGTGTGTGTGTTGTCGGTGTGTGTGTGTTTATGTGTTGTCGGTGTGTGTGTGTGTGTGTGTTGTCGGTGTGTGTGTGTGTGTGTGTTGTCGGTGTGTGTGTGTGTGTGTTGTCGGTGTGTGTGTGTTGTCGGTGTGTGTGTGTGTGTTGTCGGTGTGTTGCTGGTGTTTGTGTGTGTGTGTGTTGTCGGTGTGTGTGTGTGTGTTGTCGGTGTGTGTGTGTGTGTGTGTGTGTGTGTGTGTTGTCGGTGTGTGTGTGTGTGTTGTCGGTGTGTGTGTGTGTGTTGTCGGTGTGTGTGTGTGTGTGTGTGTTGTCGGTGTGTGTGTGTGTGTTGTCGGTGTTGTTTGTGTGTGTGTTGTCGGTGTGTGTGTGTGTGTTGTCGGTGTGTGTGTGTGTGTGTGTTGTCGGTGTGTGTGTGTTGTCGGTGTGTGTGTGTGTGTGTGTGTTGTCGGTGTGTGTGTGTGTGTTGTCGGTGTGTGTGTGTGTGTGTTGTCGGTGTGTGTGTGTGTGTTGTCGGTGTGTGTGTGTGTGTTGGCGGTGTGTGTGTGTGTGTGTATGTGTGTGTTGTCGGTGTGTGTGGGTGTGTTGTCAGTGTGTGTGTGTTGTCGGTGTGTGTGTGTGTGTGTGTTGTCTGTGGGTGTGTGTTGTGGTGTGTGTGTGTGTGTGGCGGTGTGTGTGTGTGTGTTGTGTGTGTGTGTGTTGTCGGTGTGTGTGTGTGTTGTCGGTGTGTGTGTGTGTGTGTTGTCGGTGTGTGTGTGTGTGTGTTGTCGGTGTGTGTGTGTGTGTTGTCGGTGTGTGTGTGTGTGTTGTGTGTGTGTGTGTTGTCGGTGTGTGTGTGTGTGTTGTCGGTGTGTGTGTGTGTGTGTGTTGTCGGTGTGTGTGTGTGTGTTGTCGGTGTGTGTGTGTGTGTGTGTGTTGTCGGTGTGTGTGTGTGTGTGTTGTCGGTGTGTGTGTGTGTGTGTGTGTTGTCGGTGTGTGTGTGTGTGTGTGTGTTGTCGGTGTGTGTGTTGTCGGTTTGTGTGTGTGTGTGTGTGTTGTCGGTGTGTGTGTGTGTGTGTTGTCGGTGTGTGTGTGTGTTGTCTGTGTGTGTGTGTGTGTTGTCGGTGTGTGTGTGTGTTGTCGGTGTGTGTGTGTGTTGTCGGTGTGTGTGTATGAGTGTGTGTGTGTGTTGTCGGTGTGTGTGTGTGTGTGTTGTCGGTGTGTGTGTGTGTTGTCGGTGTGTGTGTGTGTGTGTGTTGTCGGTGTGTGTGTGTGTTGTCGGTGTGTGTGTGTGTGTGTGTGTGTGTTGTCGGTGTGTGTGTGTGTGTTGTCGGTGTGTGTGTGTTTATGTGTTGTCGGTGTGTGTGTGTGTGTGTTGTCGGTGTGTGTGTGTGTGTTGTCGGTGTGTGTGTGTGTGTTGTCGGTGTGTGTGTGTGTTGTCGGTTTGTGTGTGTGTGTGTGTGTTGTCGGTGTGTGTGTGTGTGTTGTCGGTGTGTGTGTGTGTTGTCGGTGTGTGTGTGTGTGTGTTGTCGGTGTGTGTGTGTGTGTGTTGTCTGTGTGTGTGTGTGTGTTGTCGGTGTGTGTGTGTTGTGTGTGTGTGTGTGTGTTGTCGGTGTGTGTGTTGTCGGTGTGTGTGTGTGTGTGTGTTGTCGGTGTGTGTGTGTGTGTGTGTTGTCTGTGTGTGTGTGTGTGTGTTGTCGGTGTGTGTGTGTGTGTGTGTGTTGTCGGTGTGTGTGTGTGTGTGTTGTCGGTGTGTGTGTGTGTGTGTTGTCGGTGTGTGTGTGTGTGTGTGTGTGTTGTCGGTGTGTGTGTTGTCGGTTTGTGTGTGTGTGTGTGTGTTGTCGGTGTGTGTGTGTGTGTGTTGTCGGTGTGTGTGTGTGTTGTCTGTGTGTGTGTGTGTGTTGTCGGTGTGTGTGTGTGTTGTCGGTGTGTGTGTATGAGTGTGTGTGTGTGTTGTCGGTGTGTGTGTGTGTTGTCGGTGTGTGTGTGTGTGTGTTGTCGGTGTGTGTGTGTGTGTGTGTTGTCGGTGTGTGTGTGTGTTGTCGGTGTGTGTGTGTGTGTGTGTTGTCGGTGTGTGTGTGTGTGTTGTCGGTGTGTGTGTTTTTATGTGTTGTCGGTGTGTGTGTGTGTGTGTTGTCGGTGTGTGTGTGTGTGTTGTCGGTGTGTGTGTGTGTGTTGTCGGTGTGTGTGTGTGTTGTCGGTGTGTGTGTGTGTTGTCGGTTTGTGTGTGTGTGTGTGTGTTGTCGGTGTGTGTGTGTGTGTTGTCGGTGTGTGTGTGTGTTGTCGGTGTGTGTGTGTGAGTGTGTGTGTGTGTTGTCGGTGTGTGTGTGTTGTCGGTGTGTGTGTGTGTGTGTGTGTTGTCGGTGTGTGTGTGTGTTGTCGGTGTGTGTGTGTGTGTTGTCGGTGTGTGTGTGTTTATGTGTTGTCGGTGTGTGTGTGTGTGTGTTGTCGGTGTGTGTGTGTGTTGTCGGTGTGTGTGTGTGTGTGTGTGTGTGTGTGTGTTGTGTGTGTGTGTGTGTGTGTTGTCGGTGTGTGTGTGTGTGTGTTGTCGGTGTGTGTGTGTGCGTGTGTTGTCGGTGTGTGTGTGTGTGTGTTGTCGGTGTGTGTGTGTGTGTGTTGTCGGTGTGTGTGTGTGTTGTCGGTGTGTGTGTGTGTGTGTGTTGTCGGTGTGTGTGTGTGTGTTGGCGGTGTGTGTGTGTGTGTTGTCGGTGTGTGTGTGTGTTGTCGGTTTGTGTGTGTGTGTGTGTGTTGTCGGTGTGTGTGTGTGTGTTGTCGGTGTGTGTGTGTGTTGTCGGTGTGTGTGTGTGTGTGTTGTCGGTGTGTGTGTGTGTGTGTTGTCGGTGTGTGTGTGTGTGTTGTCGGTGTGTGTGTGTGTGTTGTGTGTGTGTGTGTTGTCGGTGTGTGTGTGTGTGTTGTCGGTGTGTGTGTGTGTGTGTGTCTGTTGTCGGTGTGTGTGTGTGTGTGTGTTGTCTGTGTGTGTGTGTGTGTGTTGTCGGTGTGTGTGTGTGTGTGTGTGTTGTCGGTGTGTGTGTGTGTGTGTTGTCGGTGTGTGTGTGTGTGTGTTGTCGGTGTGTGTGTGTGTGTGTGTGTGTTGTCGGTGTGTGTGTTGTCGGTTTGTGTGTGTGTGTGTGTGTTGTCGGTGTGTGTGTGTGTGTGTTGTCGGTGTGTGTGTGTGTTGTCTGTGTGTGTGTGTGTGTTGTCGGTGTGTGTGTGTGTTGTCGGTGTGTGTGTATGAGTGTGTGTGTGTGTTGTCGGTGTGTGTGTGTGTTGTCGGTGTGTGTGTGTGTGTGTTGTCGGTGTGTGTGTGTGTGTGTTGTCGGTGTGTGTGTGTGTGTGTTGTCGGTGTGTGTGTGTGTGTGTGTTGTCGGTGTGTGTGTGTGTGTGTGTTGTCGGTGTGTGTGTGTTTATGTGTTGTCGGTGTGTGTGTGTGTGTGTTGTCGGTGTGTGTGTGTGTGTTGTCGGTGTGTGTGTGTGTGTTGTCGGTGTGTGTGTGTGTTGTCGGTTTGTGTGTGTGTGTGTGTGTTGTCGGTGTGTGTGTGTGTGTTGTCGGTGTGTGTGTGTGTTGTCGGTGTGTGTGTGTGAGTGTGTGTGTGTGTGTTGTCGGTGTGTGTGTGTTGTCGGTGTGTGTGTGTGTGTGTGTTGTCGGTGTGTGTGTGTGTGTGTGTGTGTTGTCGGTGTGTGTGTGTTGTTGGTGTGTGTGTGTGTGTGTTGTCGGTGTGTATGTGTGTGTGTTGTCAGTGTGTGTGTGTGTGTGTTGTCGGTGTGTGTGTGTTTATGTGTTGTCGGTGTGTGTGTGTGTGTGTTGTCGGTGTGTGTGTGTGTGTTGTCGGTGTGTGTGTGTGTGTGTGTGTGTGTGTGTTGTGTGTGTGTGTGTGTGTGTGTGTGTTGTCGGTGTGTGTGTGTGTTGTCGGTGTGTGTGTGTGTGTGTGTTGTCGGTGTGTGTGTGTGTGTGTTGTCGGTGTGTGTGTGTGTGTGTGTTGTCGGTGTGTGTGTGTGTTGTCGGTGTGTGTGTGTGTGTGTGTGTTGTCGGTGTGTGTGTGTTATCGGTGTGTGTGTGTGTGTGTGTTGTCGGTGTGTGTGTGTGTGTTGTCGGTGTGTGTGTGTGTGTGTGTTGTCGGTGTGTGTGTGTGTGTTGTCGGTGTGTGTGTGTTGTCGGTGTGTGTGTGTGTGTGTTGTGGGTGTGTTGTCGGTGTGTGTGTGTGTGTGTTGTCGGTGTGTGCGTGTGTGTTTTGTCGGTGTGTGTGTGTGTGTGTTGTCGGTGTGTGTGTGTTGTCGGTGTGTGTGTGTGTGATTTGTCGGTGTGTGTGTGTGTGTGTTGTCAGTGTGTGTGTGTGTGTGTTGTCGGTGTGTGTGTGTGTGTGTGTTGTCGGTGTGTGTGTGTGTGTGTGTTGTCGGTGTGTGTGTGTGTGTTGTCGGTGTGTGTGTGTGTGTGTTGTCAGTGTGTGTGTGTGTTGCTGGTGTTTGTGTGTGTGTGTGTTGTCGGTGTGTGTGTGTGTTGTCGGTGTGTGTGTGTGTGTTGTCGGTGTGTGTGTGTGTGTGTGTGTGTGTTGTCGGTGTGTGTTTGTGTGTTGTCGGTGTGTGTGTGTGTGTTGTCGGTGTGTGTGTGTTGTCGGTGTGTTTGTGTGTGTGTGTTGTCGCTGTGTGTGTGTGTTGTCGGTGTGTGTGTGTGTGTGTTGTGTGTGTGTGTGTTGTCGGTGTGTGTGTGTGTGTTGTCGGTGTGTGTGTGTGTATGTGTTGTCGGTGTGTGTGTGTGTGTGTGTGTTGTCGGTGTGTGTGTGTGTGTGTTGTCGGTGTGTGTGTGTGTGTGTTGTCGGTATGTGTGTGTGTGTTGCTGGTGTTTGTGTGTGTGTGTGTTGTCGGTGTGTGTGTGTGTGTTGTCGGTGTGTGTGTGTGTGTGTGTGTGTGTTGTCGGTGTGTGTGTGTGTGTTGTCGGTGTGTGTGTGTGTTGTCGGGGTGTGTGTGTGTTGTCGGTGTGTGTGTGTGTGTTGTCGGTGTGTTTGTGTGTGTGTGTGGTCGGTGTGTGTGTGTGTTGTCGGTGTGTGTGTGTGTGTTGTGTGTGTGTGTCTTGTCGGTGTGTGTGTGTGTGTTGTCGGTGTGTGTGTGTGTGTGTTGTCGGTGTGTGTGTGTGTGTGTGTTGTCGGTGTGTGTGTGTGTGTGTTTGTGTTGTCGGTGTGTGTGTGTGTGTGTTGTGTGTGTGTGTGTTGTCGGTGTGTGTGTGTTTTGTCGGTGTGTGTGTGTGTGTGTTGTCGGTGTGTGTGTGTGTGTGTTGTCGGTGTGTGTGTGTGTGTGTTGTCGGTGTGTGTGTGTGTGTGTGTGTGTGTTGTCGGTGTGTGTGTGTGTGTTGTCGGTGTGTGTGTGTGTGTTGTCGGTGTGTGTGTGTGTGTGTGTGTGTTGTAGGTGTGTGTGTGTGTGTTGTGTGTGTGTGTGTGTGTTGTCGGTGTGTGTGTGTGTGTGTTGTCGGTGTGTGTGTGTGTGTGTGTTGTCGGTGTGTGTGTGTGTGTGTTGTCGGTGTGTGTGTGTGTTGTCGGTGTGTGTGTGTGTGTGTGTTGTCGGTGTGTGTGTGTGTGTGTTGTCGGTGTGTGTGTGTGTGTTGTCGGTGTGTGTGTGTTATCGGTGTGTGTGTGTGTGTGTGTGTTGTCGGTGTGTGTGTGTTATCGGTGTGTGTGTGTGTGTTGTCGGTGTGTGTGTGTGTGTGTGTGTGTTGTCGGTGTGTGTGTGTGTGTGTTGTCGGTGTGTGTGTGTGTGTTGTCGGTGTGTGTGTGTTGTCGGTGTGTGTGTGTGTGTGTTGTGGGTGTGTTGTCGGTGTGTGTGTGTGTGTGTGTTGTCGGTGTGTGCGTGTGTGTTTTGTCGGTGTGTGTGTGTGTTGTCGGTGTGTGTGTGTGTGTTGTCGGTGTGTGTGTGTGTGTGTTGTGTGTGTGTGTGTTGTCGGTGTGTGTGTGTGTTGTCGGTGTGTGTGTGTGTGTGTGTGTGTTGTCGTGTGTGTGTGTTGTCGGTGTGTGTGTGTGTGTGTTGTCGGTGTGTGTGTGTGTGTGTTGTGTGTGTGTGTGTTGTCGGTGTGTGTGTGTGTTGTCGGTGTGTGTGTGTGTGTGTTGTCGGTGTGTGTGTGTGTGTGTGTGTTGTCGGTGTGTGTGTGTGTGTGTGTGTGTTGTCGGTGTGTGTGTTGTCGGTTTGTGTGTGTGTGTGTGTGTTGTCGGTGTGTGTGTGTGTGTGTTGTCGGTGTGTGTGTGTGTTGTCGGTGTGTGTGTGTGTTGTCGGTGTGTGTGTATGAGTGTGTGTGTGTTGTCGGTGTGTGTGTGTGTGTGTTGTCGGTGTGTGTGTGTGTGTGTTGTCGGTGTGTGTGTGTGTGTTGTCGGTGTGTGTGTGTGTTGTCGGTGTGTGTGTGTGTGTGTGTGTGTGTTGTCGGTGTGTGTGTGTGTGTTGTCGGTGTGTGTGTGTTTATGTGTTGTCGGTGTGTGTGTGTGTGTGTTGTCGGTGTGTGTGTGTGTGTTGTCGGTGTGTGTGTGTGTGTTGTCGGTGTGTGTGTGTGTTGTCGGTTTGTGTGTGTGTGTGTGTGTTGTCGGTGTGTGTGTGTGTGTTGTCGGTGTGTGTGTGTGTTGTCGGTGTGTGTGTGTGTGTGTTGTCGGTGTGTGTGTGTGTGTGTTGTCGGTGTGTGTGTGTGTGTTGTCGGTGTGTGTGTGTTGTGTGTGTGTGTGTTGTCGGTGTGTGTGTTGTCGGTGTGTGTGTGTGTGTGTGTTGTCGGTGTGTGTGTGTGTGTGTGTTGTCTGTGTGTGTGTGTGTGTGTTGTCGGTGTGTGTGTGTGTGTGTGTGTTGTCGGTGTGTGTGTGTGTGTGTTGTCGGTGTGTGTGTGTGTGTGTTGTCGGTGTGTGTGTGTGTGTGTGTGTGTGTTGTCGGTGTGTGTGTTGTCGGTTTGTGTGTGTGTGTGTGTGTTGTCGGTGTGTGTGTGTGTGTGTTGTCGGTGTGTGTGTGTGTTGTCTGTGTGTGTGTGTGTGTTGTCGGTGTGTGTGTGTGTTGTCGGTGTGTGTGTATGAGTGTGTGTGTGTGTTGTCGGTGTGTGTGTGTGTTGTCGGTGTGTGTGTGTGTGTGTTGTCGGTGTGTGTGTGTGTGTGTGTTGTCGGTGTGTGTGTGTGTGTGTTGTCGGTGTGTGTGTGTGTGTGTGTTGTCGGTGTGTGTGTGTGTGTTGTCGGTGTGTGTGTTTTTATGTGTTGTCGGTGTGTGTGTGTGTGTTGTCGGTGTGTGTGTGTGTGTTGTCGGTGTGTGTGTGTGTGTTGTCGGTGTGTGTGTGTGTTGTCGGTGTGTGTGTGTGTTGTCGGTTTGTGTGTGTGTGTGTGTGTTGTCGGTGTGTGTGTGTGTGTTGTCGGTGTGTGTGTGTGTTGTCGGTGTGTGTGTGTGAGTGTGTGTGTGTGTTGTCGGTGTGTGTGTGTTGTCGGTGTGTGTGTGTGTGTGTGTTGTCGGTGTGTGTGTGTGTGTGTGTGTGTTGTCGGTGTGTGTGTGTGTGTTGTCGGTGTGTGTGTGTGTGTGTGTTGTCGGTGTGTATGTGTGTGTGTTGTCAGTGTGTGTGTGTGTGTGTTGTCGGTGTGTGTGTGTTTATGTGTTGTCGGTGTGTGTGTGTGTTGTCGGTGTGTGTGTGTGTTGTCGGTGTGTGTGTGTGTGTGTGTGTGTGTGTGTGTTGTGTGTGTGTGTGTGTGTGTTGTCGGTGTGTGTGTGTGTGTGTTGTCGGTGTGTGTGTGTGCGTGTGTTGTCGGTGTGTGTGTGTGTGTGTTGTCGGTGTGTGTGTGTGTGTGTTGTCGGTGTGTGTGTGTGTTGTCGGTGTGTGTGTGTGTGTGTTGTCGGTGTGTGTGTGTGTGTTGTCGGTGTGTGTGTGTGTGTGTGTGTTGTCGGTGTGTATGTGTGTGTGTTGTCAGTGTGTGTGTGTGTGTGTTGTCGGTGTGTGTGTGTTTATGTGTTGTCGGTGTGTGTGTGTGTGTGTGTTGTCGGTGTGTGTGTGTGTGTGTGTTGTCGGTGTGTGTGTGTGTGTGTTGTCGGTGTGTGTGTGTTGTCGGTGTGTGTGTGTGTTGTCGGTGTGTTGCTGGTGTTTGTGTGTGTGTGTGTTGTCGGTGTGTGTGTGTGTGTTGTCGGTGTGTGTGTGTGTGTGTGTGTGTGTGTTGTCGGTGTGTGTGTGTGTGTTGTCGGTGTGTGTGTGTGTGTTGTCGGTGTGTGTGTGTGTGTGTGTGTTGTCGGTGTGTGTGTGTGTGTTGTCGGTGTTGTTTGTGTGTGTGTTGTCGGTGTGTGTGTGTGTGTTGTCGGTGTGTGTGTGTGTGTGTGTGTTGTCGGTGTGTGTGTGTTGTCGGTGTGTGTGTGTGTGTGTGTGTTGTCGGTGTGTGTGTGTGTGTTGTCGGTGTGTGTGTGTGTGTGTGTTGTCGGTGTGTATGTGTGTGTGTTGTCAGTGTGTGTGTGTGTGTGTTGTCGGTGTGTGTGTGTTTATGTGTTGTCGGTGTGTGTGTGTGTGTGTTGTCGGTGTGTGTGTGTGTGTTGTCGGTGTGTGTGTGTGTGTGTGTGTGTGTGTTGTGTGTGTGTGTGTGTGTGTTGTCGGTGTGTGTGTGTGTGTGTTGTCGGTGTGTGTGTGTGTGTGTGTTGTCGGTGTGTTTGTGTGTGTGTGTTGTCGCTGTGTGTGTGTGTTGTCGGTGTGTGTGTGTGTGTGTTGTGTGTGTGTGTGTGTTGTCGGTGTGTGTGTGTGTGTGTGTGTTGTCGGTGTGTGTGTGTTATCGGTGTGTGTGTGTGTTGTCGGTGTGTGTGTGTGTGTGTGTGTTGTCGGTGTGTGTGTGTGTGTGTTGTCGGTGTGTGTGTGTGTGTTGTCGGTGTGTGTGTGTGTGTGTTGTGGGTGTGTTGTCGGTGTGTGTGTGTGTGTTGTCGGTGTGTGCGTGTGTGTTTTGTCGGTGTGTGTGTGTTGTCGGTGTGTGTGTGTGTGTTGTGTGTGTGTGTGTTGTCGGTGTGTGTGTGTGTTGTCGGTGTGTGTGTTGTCGGTGTGTGTGTGTGTGTGCGTGTGTTGTCGGTGTGTGTGTGTGTGTTGTCGGTGTGTGTGTGTGTTGTCGGTGTGTGTGTGTGTGTGTGTGTTGTCAGTGTGTGTGTGTGTGTGTGTTGTCGGTGTGTGTGTGTGTGTGTGTTGTCGGTGTGTGTGTGTGTGTGTGTTGTCGGTGTGTGTGTGTGTGTTGTCGGTGTGTGTGTGTGTATGTGTTGTCGGTGTGTGTGTGTGTGTGTGTGTTGTCGGTGTGTGTGTGTGTGTGTTGTCGGTGTGTGTGTGTGTGTGTGTTGTCGGTATGTGTGTGTGTGTTGCTGGTGTTTGTGTGTGTGTGTGTTGTCGGTGTGTGTGTGTGTGTTGTCGGTGTGTGTGTGTGTGTGTGTGTGTGTTGTCGGTGTGTGTGTGTGTGTTGTCGGTGTGTGTGTGTGTGTGTGTTGTCGGGGTGTGTGTGTGTTGTCGGTGTGTGTGTGTGTGTTGTCGGTGTGTTTGTGTGTGTGTGTGGTCGGTGTGTGTGTGTGTGTGTTGTCGGTGTGTGTGTGTGTTGTGTGTGTGTGTGTTGTCGGTGTGTGTGTGTTGTCGGTGTGTGTGTGTGTGTTGTCGGTGTGTGTGTGTGTGTTGTCGGTGTGTGTGTGTGTGTGTGTGTTGTCGGTGTGTGTGTGTGTGTGTTGTCGGTGTGTGTGTGTGTGTTGTCGGTGTGTGTGTGTGTTGTCGGTGTGTGTGTGTGTGTGTGTGTTGTCGGTGTGTGTGTGTTATCGGTGTGTGTGTGTGTTGTCGGTGTGTGTGTGTGTGTGTGTGTGTTGTCGGTGTGTGTGTGTGTGTGTTGTCGGTGTGTGTGTGTGTGTGTTGTCGGTGTGTGCGTGTGTGTTTTGTCGGTGTGTGTGTGTGTTGTCGGTGTGTGTGTGTGTGTGTTGTGGGTGTGTTGTCGGTGTGTGTGTGTGTGTGTTGTCGGTGTGTGCGTGTGTGTTTTGTCGGTGTGTGTGTGTGTTGTCGGTGTGTGTGTGTGTGTTGTGTGTGTGTGTGTTGTCGGTGTGTGTGTGTGTTGTCGGTGTGTGTGTTGTCGGTGTGTGTGTGTGTGTGTGTGTGTTGTCGGTGTGTGTGTGTGTGTTGTCGGTGTGTGTGTGTGTTGTCGGTGTGTGTGTGTGTTGTCAGTGTGTGTGTGTGTGTGTGTTGTCGGTGTGTGTGTGTGTGTGTGTTGTCGGTGTGTGTGTGTGTGTGTGTTGTCGGTGTGTGTGTGTGTGTTGTTGGTGTGTGTGTGTGTGTGTTGTCAGTGTGTGTGTGTGTTGCTGGTGTTTGTGTGTGTGTGTGTTGTCGGTGTGTGTGTGTGTGTTGTCGGTGTGTGTGTGTGTGTTGTCGGTGTGTGTGTGTGTGTGTGTGTGTGTTGTCGGTGTGTGTGTGTGTGTTGTCGGTGTGTGTGTGTGTGTTGTCGGTGTGTTTGTGTGTGTGTGTTGTCGCTGTGTGTGTGTGTGTTGTCGGTGTGTGTGTGTGTGTGTTGTGTGTGTGTGTGTTGTCGGTGTGTGTGTGTGTGTTGTCGGTGTGTGTGTGTGTTGTCGGTGTGTGTGTGTGTGTGTTGTCGGTGTGTGTGTGTGTGTGTTGTCGGTGTGTGTGTGTGTGTGTTGTCGGTGTGTGTGTGTGTTGTCGGTGTGTGTGTGTGTGTGTGTGTGTGTTGTCGGTGTGTGTGTGTGTGTTGTCGGTGTGTGTGTTTATGTGTTGTCGGTGTGTGTGTGTGTGTGTTGTCTGTGTGTGTGTGTGTGTTGTCGGTGTGTGTGTGTGTGTTGTCGGTGTGTGTGTGTGTGTTGTCGGTGTGTGTGTGTGTGTGTTGTGTGTGTGTGTGTGTGTTGTCGGTGTGTGTGTTTGTGTGTTGTCGTTGTGTGTGTGTGTGTGTGTTGTCGGTGTGTGTGTGTGTGTGTTGTCGGTGTGTGTGTGTGTTGTCGGTGTGTGTGTGTGTGTGTGTTGTCGGTGTGTGTGTGTGTGTGTTGTCGGTGTGTGTGTGTGTGTTGTCGGTGTGTGTGTGTGTTGTTGGTGTGTGTGTGTGTGTGTGTGTTGTCGGTGTGTGTGTGTTATCGGTGTGTGTGTGTGTTGTCGGTGTGTGTGTGTGTGTGTGTGTTGTCGGTGTGTGTGTGTGTGTGTTGTCGGTGTGTGTGTGTGTGTTGTCAGTGTGTGTGTGTGTGTGTTGTGGGTGTGTTGTCGGTGTGTGTGTGTGTGTGTTGTCGGTGTGTGTGTGTGTGTTGTCGGTGTGTGTGTGTGTGTTGTCGGTGTGTTTGTGTGTGTGTGTTGTCGCTGTGTGTGTGTGTGTTGTCGGTGTGTGTGTGTGTGTGTTGTGTGTGTGTGTGTTGTCGGTGTGTGTGTGTGTGTTGTCGGTGTGTGTGTGTGTTGTCGGTGTGTGTGTGTGTGTGTTGTCGGTGTGTGTGTGTGTGTGTTGTCGGTGTGTGTGTGTGTGTGTTGTCGGTGTGTGTGTGTGTTGTCGGTGTGTGTGTGTGTGTGTGTGTGTGTTGTCGGTGTGTGTGTGTGTGTTGTCGGTGTGTGTGTTTATGTGTTGTCGGTGTGTGTGTGTGTGTGTTGTCTGTGTGTGTGTGTGTGTTGTCGGTGTGTGTGTGTGTGTTGTCGGTGTGTGTGTGTGTGTTGTCGGTGTGTGTGTGTGTGTGTTGTGTGTGTGTGTGTGTGTTGTCGGTGTGTGTGTTTGTGTGTTGTCGTTGTGTGTGTGTGTGTGTGTTGTCGGTGTGTGTGTGTGTGTGTTGTCGGTGTGTGTGTGTGTTGTCGGTGTGTGTGTGTGTGTGTGTTGTCGGTGTGTGTGTGTGTGTGTTGTCGGTGTGTGTGTGTGTGTTGTCGGTGTGTGTGTGTGTTGTTGGTGTGTGTGTGTGTGTGTGTGTTGTCGGTGTGTGTGTGTTATCGGTGTGTGTGTGTGTTGTCGGTGTGTGTGTGTGTGTGTGTTGTCGGTGTGTGTGTGTGTGTGTTGTCGGTGTGTGTGTGTGTGTTGTCAGTGTGTGTGTGTGTGTGTTGTGGGTGTGTTGTCGGTGTGTGTGTGTGTGTGTTGTCGGTGTGTGCGTGTGTGTTTTGTCGGTGTGTGTGTGTGTTGTCGGTGTGTGTGTGTGTGTTGTGTGTGTGTGTGTTGTCGGTGTGTGTGTGTGTTGTCGGTGTGTGTGTTGTCGGTGTGTGTGTGTGTGTGTGTGTGTTGTCGGTGTGTGTGTGTGTGTTGTCGGTGTGTGTGTGTGTTGTCGGTGTGTGTGTGTGTGTGTTGTCAGTGTGTGTGTGTGTGTGTGTTGTCGGTGTGTGTGTGTGTGTGTGTTGTCGGTGTGTGTGTGTGTGTGTGTTGTCGGTGTGTGTGTGTGTGTTGTTGGTGTGTGTGTGTGTGTGTTGTCAGTGTGTGTGTGTGTTGCTGGTGTTTGTGTGTGTGTGTGTTGTCGGTGTGTGTGTGTGTGTTGTCGGTGTGTGTGTGTGTGTTGTCGGTGTGTGTGTGTGTGTGTGTGTGTGTTGTCGGTGTGTGTGTGTGTGTTGTCGGTGTGTGTGTGTGTGTTGTCGGTGTGTTTGTGTGTGTGTGTTGTCGCTGTGTGTGTGTGTGTTGTCGGTGTGTGTGTGTGTGTGTTGTGTGTGTGTGTGTTGTCGGTGTGTGTGTGTGTGTTGTCGGTGTGTGTGTGTGTTGTCGGTGTGTGTGTGTTGTCGGTGTGTGTGTGTGTGTGTTGTCGGTGTGTGTGTGTGTGTGTTGTCGGTGTGTGTGTGTGTGTGTTGTCGGTGTGTGTGTGTGTGTGTGTGTGTGTGTTGTCGGTGTGTGTGTGTGTGTTGTCGGTGTGTGTGTGTTTATGTGTTGTCGGTGTGTGTGTGTGTGTGTTGTCGGTGTGTGTGTGTGTGTTGTCGGTGTGTGTGTGTGTGTCGTCGGTGTGTGTGTGTGTTGTCGGTTTGTGTGTGTGTGTGTGTGTTGTCGGTGTGTGTGTGTGTGTTGTCGGTGTGTGTGTGTGTTGTCGGTGTGTGTGTGTGTGTGTTGTCGGTGTGTGTGTGTGTGTTGTCGGTGTGTGTGTGTGTGTTGTCGGTGTGTGTGTGTGTGTTGTGTGTGTGTGTGTTGTCGGTGTGTGTGTGTGTGTTGTCGGTGTGTGTGTGTGTGTGTGTTGTCGGTGTGTGTGTGTGTGTGTGTGTTGTCTGTGTGTGTGTGTGTGTGTTGTCGGTGTGTGTGTGTGTGTGTGTGTTGTCGGTGTGTGTGTGTGTGTGTTGTCGGTGTGTGTGTGTGTGTGTGTGTTGTCGGTGTGTGTGTGTGTGTGTGTGTGTGTTGTCGGTGTGTGTGTTGTCGGTTTGTGTGTGTGTGTGTGTGTTGTCGGTGTGTGTGTGTGTGTGTTGTCGGTGTGTGTGTGTGTTGTCTGTGTGTGTGTGTGTGTTGTCGGTGTGTGTGTGTGTTGTCGGTGTGTGTGTGTGTGTGTTGTCGGTGTGTGTGTGTGTGTGTGTTGTCGGTGTGTGTGTGTGTTGTCGGTGTGTGTGTGTGTGTGTGTTGTCGGTGTGTGTGTGTGTGTTGTCGGTGTGTGTGTGTGTGTTGTCGGTGTGTGTGTGTGTTGTCGGTTTGTGTGTGTGTGTGTGTGTTGTCGGTGTGTGTGTGTGTGTTGTCGGTGTGTGTGTGTGTTGTCGGTGTGTGTGTGTGAGTGTGTGTGTGTGTTGTCGGTGTGTGTGTGTTGTCGGTGTGTGTGTGTGTGTGTGTTGTCGGTGTGTGTGTGTGTGTGTGTGTGTTGTCGGTGTGTGTGTGTGTGTTGTCGGTGTGTGTGTGTGTGTGTGTTGTCGGTGTGTATGTGTGTGTGTTGTCAGTGTGTGTGTGTGTGTGTTGTCGGTGTGTGTGTGTTTATGTGTTGTCGGTGTGTGTGTGTGTGTGTTGTCGGTGTGTGTGTGTGTTGTCGGTGTGTGTGTGTGTGTGTGTGTGTGTTGTGTGTGTGTGTGTGTGTGTTGTCGGTGTGTGTGTGTGTGTGTTGTCGGTGTGTGTGTGTGCGTGTGTTGTCGGTGTGTGTGTGTGTGTGTTGTCGGTGTGTGTGTGTGTGTGTTGTCGGTGTGTGTGTGTGTTGTCGGTGTGTGTGTGTGTGTGTTGTCGGTGTGTGTGTGTGTGTTGTCGGTGTGTGTGTGTGTGTTGTCGGTGTGTGTGTGTGTTGTCGGTTTGTGTGTGTGTGTGTGTGTTGTCGGTGTGTGTGTGTGTGTTGTCGGTGTGTGTGTGTGTTGTCGGTGTGTGTGTGTGTGTGTTGTCGGTGTGTGTGTGTGTGTGTTGTCGGTGTGTGTGTGTGTGTTGTCGGTGTGTGTGTGTGTGTTGTGTGTGTGTGTGTTGTCGGTGTGTGTGTGTGTGTTGTCGGTGTGTGTGTGTGTGTGTGTGTGTTGTCGGTGTGTGTGTGTGTGTGTGTTGTCTGTGTGTGTGTGTGTGTGTTGTCGGTGTGTGTGTGTGTGTGTGTGTCGGTGTGTGTGTGTGTGTGTGTGTTGTCGGTGTGTGTGTGTGTGTGTGTGTGTTGTCGGTGTGTGTGTGTGTGTGTGTGTGTGTTGTCGGTGTGTGTGTTGTCGGTTTGTGTGTGTGTGTGTGTGTTGTCGGTGTGTGTGTGTGTGTGTTGTCGGTGTGTGTGTGTGTTGTCTGTGTGTGTGTGTGTGTGTTGTCGGTGTGTGTGTGTGTTGTCGGTGTGTGTGTATGAGTGTGTGTGTGTGTTGTCGGTGTGTGTGTGTGTTGTCGGTGTGTGTGTGTGTGTGTTGTCGGTGTGTGTGAGTGTGTGTTGTCGGTGTGTGTGTGTGTTGTCGGTGTGTGTGTGTGTGTGTTGTCGGTGTGTGTGTGTGTGTTGTCGGTGTGTGTGTGTTTATGTGTTGTCGGTGTGTGTGTGTGTGTGTTGTCGGTGTGTGTGTGTGTGTTGTCGGTGTGTGTGTGTGTGTTGTCGGTGTGTGTGTGTGTTGTCGGTTTGTGTGTGTGTGTGTGTGTTGTCGGTGTGTGTGTGTGTGTTGTCGGTGTGTGTGTGTGTTGTCGGTGTGTGTGTGTGAGTGTGTGTGTGTGTTGTCGGTGTGTGTGTGTTGTCGGTGTGTGTGTGTGTGTGTGTTGTCGGTGTGTGTGTGTGTGTGTGTGTGTTGTCGGTGTGTGTGTGTGTGTGTTGTCGGTGTGTGTGTGTGTGTGTGTTGTCGGTGTGTATGTGTGTGTGTTGTCAGTGTGTGTGTGTGTGTGTTGTCGGTGTGTGTGTGTTTATGTGTTGTCGGTGTGTGTGTGTGTGTGTTGTCGGTGTGTGTGTGTGTGTTGTCGGTGTGTGTGTGTGTGTGTGTGTGTGTGTTGTGTGTGTGTGTGTGTGTGTTGTCGGTGTGTGTGTGTGTGTGTTGTCGGTGTGTGTGTGTGTGTGTGTTGTCGGTGTGTGTGTGTGTGTGTTGTCGGTGTGTGTGTGTGTGTGTGTTGTCGGTGTGTGTGTGTGTTGTCGGTGTGTGTGTGTGTGTGTGTTGTCGGTGTGTGTGTGTGTGTGTTGTCGGTGTGTGTGTGTGTGTGTGTTGTCGGTGTGTGTGTGTGTGTTGTCGGTGTGTGTGTGTGTGTGTTGTCGGTGTGTGTGTGTGTGTTGTCGGTGTGTGTGTGTGTTGTCGGTGTGTGTGTGTGTGTGTGTTGTCGGTGTGTGTGTGTTATCGGTGTGTGTGTGTGTGTGTGTTGTCGGTGTGTGTGTGTTGTCGGTGTGTGTGTGTGTGTGTTGTCGGTGTGTGTGTGTGTGTTGTCGGTGTGTGTGTGTTGTCGGTGTGTGTGTGTGTGTGTTGTGGGTGTGTTGTCGGTGTGTGTGTGTGTTGTCGGTGTGTGCGTGTGTGTTTTGTCGGTGTGTGTGTGTGTGTGTTGTCGGTGTGTGTGTGTTGTCGGTGTGTGTGTGTGTGATTTGTCGGTGTGTGTGTGTGTGTGTTGTCAGTGTGTGTGTGTGTGTGTGTTGTCGGTGTGTGTGTGTGTGTGTGTTGTCGGTGTGTGTGTGTGTGTGTGTTGTCGGTGTGTGTGTGTGTGTTGTCGGTGTGTGTGTGTGTGTGTTGTCAGTGTGTGTGTGTGTTGCTGGTGTTTGTGTGTGTGTGTGTTGTCGGTGTGTGTGTGTGTGTTGTCGGTGTGTGTGTGTGTGTGTGTGTGTGTGTGTTGTCGGTGTGTGTTTGTGTGTTGTAGGTGTGTGTGTGTGTGTTGTCGGTGTGTGTGTTTTGTCGGTGTGTTTGTGTGTGTGTGTTGTCGCTGTGTGTGTGTGTTGTCGGTGTGTGTGTGTGTGTGTTGTGTGTGTGTGTGTGTTGTCGGTGTGTGTGTGTGTGTGTGTGTTGTCGGTGTGTGTGTGTTATCGGTGTGTGTGTGTGTTGTCGGTGTGTGTGTGTGTGTGTGTGTGTTGTCGGTGTGTGTGTGTGTGTGTTGTCGGTGTGTGTGTGTGTGTGTTGTCGGTGTGTGTGTGTGTGTGTTGTGGGTGTGTTGTCGGTGTGTGTGTGTGTGTTGTCGGTGTGTGCGTGTGTGTTTTGTCGGTGTGTGTGTGTGTTGTCGGTGTGTGTGTGTGTGTTGTGTGTGTGTGTGTTGTCGGTGTGTGTGTGTGTTGTCGGTGTGTGTGTTGTCGGTGTGTGTGTGTGTGTGCGTGTGTTGTCGGTGTGTGTGTGTGTGTTGTCGGTGTGTGTGTGTGTTGTCGGTGTGTGTGTGTGTGTGTTGTCAGTGTGTGTGTGTGTGTGTGTTGTCGGTGTGTGTGTGTGTGTGTGTTGTCGGTGTGTGTGTGTGTGTGTGTTGTCGGTGTGTGTGTGTGTGTTGTCGGTGTGTGTGTGTGTATGTGTTGTCGGTGTGTGTGTGTGTGTGTGTGTGTTGTCGGTGTGTGTGTGTGTGTGTTGTCGGTGTGTGTGTGTGTGTGTGTTGTCGGTATGTGTGTGTGTGTTGCTGGTGTTTGTGTGTGTGTGTGTGTTGTCGGTGTGTGTGTGTGTGTTGTCGGTGTGTGTGTGTGTGTGTGTGTGTGTGTGTTGTCGGTGTGTGTGTGTGTGTTGTCGGTGTGTGTGTGTGTGTTGTCGGGGTGTGTGTGTGTTGTCGGTGTGTGTGTGTGTGTTGTCGGTGTGTTTGTGTGTGTGTGTGGTCGGTGTGTGTGTGTGTGTTGTCGGTGTGTGTGTGTGTTGTGTGTGTGTGTGTTGTCGGTGTGTGTGTGTTGTCGGTGTGTGTGTGTTGTCGGTGTGTGTGTGTGTGTTGTCGGTGTGTGTGTGTGTGTGTTTGTGTTGTCGGTGTGTGTGTGTGTTGTGTGTGTATGTGTTGTCGGTGTGTGTGTGTTTTGTCGGTGTGTGTGTGTGTGTGTTGTCGGTGTGTGTGTGTGTGTGTTGTCGGTGTGTGTGTGTGTGTTGTCGGTGTGTGTGTGTGTGTGTGTGTGTTGTCGGTGTGTGTGTGTGTGTTGTCGGTGTGTGTGTGTGTGTGTTGTCGGTGTGTGTGTGTGTGTGTTGTCGGTGTGTGTGTGTGTGTGTTGTGTGTGTGTGTGTTGTCGGTGTGTGTGTTTGTGTGTTGTCGTTGTGTGTGTGTGTGTGTGTTGTCGGTGTGTGTGTGTGTGTGTTGTCGGTGTGTGTGTGTGTTGTCGGTGTGTGTGTGTGTGTGTGTTGTCGGTGTGTGTGTGTGTGTGTGTTGTCGGTGTGTGTGTGTGTGTTGTCGGTGTGTGTGTGTGTGTGTTGTCAGTGTGTGTGTGTGTTGCTGGTGTTTGTGTGTGTGTGTTGTCGGTGTGTGTGTGTGTGTTGTCGGTGTGTGTGTGTGTGTGTGTGTGTGTGTGTTGTCGGTGTGTGTTTGTGTGTTGTAGGTGTGTGTGTGTGTGTTGTCGGTGTGTGTGTGTTGTCGGTGTGTTTGTGTGTGTGTGTTGTCGCTGTGTGTGTTGTCGGTGTGTGTGTGTGTGTGTTGTGTGTGTGTGTGTGTTGTCGGTGTGTGTGTGTGTGTGTGTGTTGTCGGTGTGTGTGTGTTATCGGTGTGTGTGTGTGTTGTCGGTGTGTGTGTGTGTGTGTGTGTGTTGTCGGTGTGTGTGTGTGTGTGTTGTCGGTGTGTGTGTGTGTGTTGTCGGTGTGTGTGTGTGTGTGTTGTGGGTGTGTTGTCGGTGTGTGTGTGTGTGTTGTCGGTGTGTGCGTGTGTGTTTTGTCGGTGTGTGTGTGTGTTGTCGGTGTGTGTGTGTGTGTTG
Organism: Salmo salar; assembly: GCF_965601325.2. Taxonomy (NCBI): domain Eukaryota; kingdom Metazoa; phylum Chordata; class Actinopteri; order Salmoniformes; family Salmonidae; genus Salmo; species Salmo salar. The sequence continues at coordinate 67,051 of NW_027675592.1, read as the reverse complement.
TGTGTGTGTGTGTTGTCGGTGTGTGTGTGTGTTGTCGGTGTGTGTGTTGTCGGTGTGTGTGTGTGTGTGCGTGTGTTGTCGGTGTGTGTGTGTGTGTTGTCGGTGTGTGTGTGTGTTGTCGGTGTGTGTGTGTGTGTGTTGTCAGTGTGTGTGTGTGTGTGTGTTGTCGGTGTGTGTGTGTGTGTGTGTTGTCGGTGTGTGTGTGTGTGTGTGTGTTGTCGGTGTGTGTGTGTGTGTTGTCGGTGTGTGTGTGTGTATGTGTTGTCGGTGTGTGTGTGTGTGTGTGTGTGTTGTCGGTGTGTGTGTGTGTGTGTTGTCGGTGTGTGTGTGTGTGTGTGTGTTGTCGGTATGTGTGTGTGTGTTGCTGGTGTTTGTGTGTGTGTGTGTTGTCGGTGTGTGTGTGTGTGTTGTCGGTGTGTGTGTGTGTGTGTGTGTGTGTGTTGTCGGTGTGTGTGTGTGTGTTGTCGGTGTGTGTGTGTGTGTTGTCGGGGTGTGTGTGTGTTGTCGGTGTGTGTGTGTGTGTTGTCGGTGTGTTTGTGTGTGTGTGTGGTCGGTGTGTGTGTGTGTGTGTTGTCGGTGTGTGTGTGTGTTGTGTGTGTGTGTGTTGTCGGTGTGTGTGTGTTGTCGGTGTGTGTGTGTTGTCGGTGTGTGTGTGTGTGTTGTCGGTGTGTGTGTGTGTGTGTTTGTGTTGTCGGTGTGTGTGTGTGTTGTGTGTGTATGTGTTGTCGGTGTGTGTGTGTTTTGTCGGTGTGTGTGTGTGTGTGTTGTCGGTGTGTGTGTGTGTGTGTTGTCGGTGTGTGTGTGTGTGTTGTCGGTGTGTGTGTGTGTGTGTGTGTGTTGTCGGTGTGTGTGTGTGTGTTGTCGGTGTGTGTGTGTGTGTGTTGTCGGTGTGTGTGTGTGTGTTGTCGGTGTGTGTGTGTGTGTGTTGTGTGTGTGTGTGTTGTCGGTGTGTGTGTTTGTGTGTTGTCGTTGTGTGTGTGTGTGTGTGTTGTCGGTGTGTGTGTGTGTGTGTTGTCGGTGTGTGTGTGTGTTGTCGGTGTGTGTGTGTGTGTGTGTTGTCGGTGTGTGTGTGTGTGTGTTGTCGGTGTGTGTGTGTGTGTTGTCGGTGTGTGTGTGTGTTGTCGGTGTGTGTGTGTGTGTGTGTGTTGTCGGTGTGTGTGTGTTATCGGTGTGTGTGTGTGTTGTCGGTGTGTGTGTGTGTGTGTGTGTTGTCGGTGTGTGTGTGTGTGTGTTGTCGGTGTGTGTGTGTGTGTTGTCGGTGTGTGTGTGTGTGTGTTGTGGGTGTGTTGTCGGTGTGTGTGTGTGTGTGTTGTCGGTGTGTGCATGTGTGTTTTGTCGGTGTGTGTGTGTGTTGTCGGTGTGTGTGTGTGTGTTGTGTGTGTGTGTGTTGTCGGTGTGTGTGTGTGTTGTCGGTGTGTGTGTTGTCGGTGTGTGTGTGTGTGTGTGTGTGTTGTCGGTGTGTGTGTGTGTGTTGTCGGTGTGTGTGTGTGTTGTCGGTGTGTGTGTGTGTTGTCAGTGTGTGTGTGTGTGTGTGTTGTTGGTGTGTGTGTGTGTGTGTGTTGTCGGTGTGTGTGTGTGTGTGTGTTGTCGGTGTGTGTGTGTGTGTTGTTGGTGTGTGTGTGTGTGTTGTCAGTGTGTGTGTGTGTTGCTGGTGTTTGTGTGTGTGTGTGTTGTCGGTGTGTGTGTGTGTGTTGTCGGTGTGTGTGTGTGTGTTGTCGGTGTGTGTGTGTGTGTGTGTTGTCGGTGTGTGTGTGTGTGTTGTCGGTGTGTGTGTGTGTGTTGTCGGTGTGTTTGTGTGTGTGTGTTGTCGCTGTGTGTGTGTGTGTGTTGTCGGTGTGTGTGTGTGTGTGTTGTGTGTGTGTGTGTTGTCGGTGTGTGTGTGTGTGTTGTCGGTGTGTGTGTGTGTTGTCGGTGTGTGTGTGTGTGTGTTGTCGGTGTGTGTGTGTGTGTGTTGTCGGTGTGTGTGTGTGTGTGTTGTCGGTGTGTGTGTGTGTTGTCGGTGTGTGTGTGTGTGTGTGTGTGTGTTGTCGGTGTGTGTGTGTGTGTTGTCGGTGTGTGTGTGTTTATGTGTTGTCGGTGTGTGTGTGTGTGTGTTGTCTGTGTGTGTGTGTGTGTTGTCGGTGTGTGTGTGTGTGTTGTCGGTGTGTGTGTGTGTGTTGTCGGTGTGTGTGTGTGTGTGTTGTGTGTGTGTGTGTGTGTTGTCGGTGTGTGTGTTTGTGTGTTGTCGTTGTGTGTGTGTGTGTGTGTTGTCGGTGTGTGTGTGTGTGTGTTGTCGGTGTGTGTGTGTGTTGTCGGTGTGTGTGTGTGTGTGTTGTCGGTGTGTGTGTGTGTGTTGTCGGTGTGTGTGTGTGTTGTTGGTGTGTGTGTGTGTGTGTGTGTTGTCGGTGTGTGTGTGTTATCGGTGTGTGTGTGTGTTGTCGGTGTGTGTGTGTGTGTGTGTGTTGTCGGTGTGTGTGTGTGTGTGTTGTCGGTGTGTGTGTGTGTGTTGTCGGTGTGTGTGTGTGTGTGTTGTGGGTGTGTTGTCGGTGTGTGTGTGTGTGTGTGTTGTCGGTGTGTGCGTGTGTGTTTTGTCGGTGTGTGTGTGTGTTGTCGGTGTGTGCATGTGTGTTTTGTCGGTGTGTGTGTGTGTTGTCGGTGTGTGTGTGTGTGTTGTGTGTGTGTGTGTTGTCGGTGTGTGTGTGTGTTGTCGGTGTGTGTGTTGTCGGTGTGTGTGTGTGTGTGTGTGTGTTGTCGGTGTGTGTGTGTGTGTTGTCGGTGTGTGTGTGTGTTGTCGGTGTGTGTGTGTTGTCAGTGTGTGTGTGTGTGTGTGTTGTTGGTGTGTGTGTGTGTGTGTGTTGTCGGTGTGTGTGTGTGTGTGTTGTCGGTGTGTGTGTGTGTGTTGTTGGGTGTGTGTGTGTGTGTTGTCAGTGTGTGTGTGTGTTGCTGGTATTTGTGTGTGTGTGTGTTGTCGGTGTGTGTGTGTGTGTTGTCGGTGTGTGTGTGTGTGTTGTCGGTGTGTGTGTGTGTGTGTGTGTGTGTTGTCGGTGTGTGTGTGTGTGTTGTCGGTGTGTGTGTGTGTGTTGTTGGTGTGTTTGTGTGTGTGTGTTGTCGCAGTGTGTGTGTGTGTGTTGTCGGTGTGTGTGTGTGTGTGTTGTGTGTGTGTGTGTTGTCGGTGTGTGTGTGTGTGTTGTCGGTGTGTGTGTGTGTTGTCGGTGTGTGTGTGTGTGTGTTGTCGGTGTGTGTGTGTGTGTGTTGTCGGTGTGTGTGTGTGTGTGTTGTCGGTGTGTGTGTGTGTTGTCGGTGTGTGTGTGTGTGTGTGTGTGTGTTGTCGGTGTGTGTGTGTGTGTTGTCGGTGTGTGTGTGTTTATGTGTTGTCGGTGTGTGTGTGTGTGTGTTGTCTGTGTGTGTGTGTGTGTTGTCGGTGTGTGTGTGTGTGTTGTCGGTGTGTGTGTGTGTGTTGTCGGTGTGTGTGTGTGTGTGTGTGTGTGTGTGTGTGTGTGTTGTCGGTGTGTGTGTTTGTGTGTTGTCGTTGTGTGTGTGTGTGTGTGTTGTCGGTGTGTGTGTGTGTGTGTTGTCGGTGTGTGTGTGTGTTGTCGGTGTGTGTGTGTGTGTGTTGTCGGTGTGTGTGTGTGTGTTGTCGGTGTGTGTGTGTGTTGTTGGTGTGTGTGTGTGTGTGTGTGTGTTGTCGGTGTGTGTGTGTTATCGGTGTGTGTGTGTGTTGTCGGTGTGTGTGTGTGTGTGTGTGTTGTCGGTGTGTGTGTGTGTGTGTTGTCGGTGTGTGTGTGTGTGTTGTCGGTGTGTGTGTGTGTGTGTTGTGGGTGTGTTGTCGGTGTGTGTGTGTGTGTGTTGTCGGTGTGTGCGTGTGTGTTTTGTCGGTGTGTGTGTGTGTTGTCGGTGTGTGTGTGTGTGTTGTGTGTGTGTGTGTTGTCGGTGTGTGTGTGTGTTGTCGGTGTGTGTGTTGTCGGTGTGTGTGTGTGTGTGTGTGTGTTGTCGGTGTGTGTGTGTGTGTTGTCGGTGTGTGTGTGTGTTGTCGGTGTGTGTGTGTGTGTGTTGTCAGTGTGTGTGTGTGTGTGTGTTGTCGGTGTGTGTGTGTGTGTGTGTTGTCGGTGTGTGTGTGTGTGTGTGTTGTCGGTGTGTGTGTGTGTGTTGTTGGTGTGTGTGTGTGTGTGTTGTCGGTGTGTGTGTGTGTGTTGTCGGTGTGTGTGTGTGTGTTGTCGGTGTGTGTGTGTGTGTGTGTGTGTTGTCGGTGTGTGTGTGTGTGTTGTCGGTGTGTGTGTGTGTGTTGTCGGTGTGTGTGTGTGTGTGTTGTGTGTGTGTGTGTTGTCGGTGTGTGTGTGTGTGTTGTCGGTGTGTGTGTGTGTTGTCGGTGTGTGTGTGTGTGTGTTGTCGGTGTGTGTGTGTGTGTGTTGTCGGTGTGTGTGTGTGTGTGTTGTCGATGTGTGTGTGTGTTGTCGGTGTGTGTGTGTGTTGTCGGTGTGTGTGTTGTCGGTGTGTGTGTGTGTGTGCGTGTGTTGTCGGTGTGTGTGTGTGTGTTGTCGGTGTGTGTGTGTGTTGTCGGTGTGTGTGTGTGTGTGTTGTCAGTGTGTGTGTGTGTGTGTGTTGTCGGTGTGTGTGTGTGTGTGTGTTGTCGGTGTGTGTGTGTGTGTGTGTTGTCGGTGTGTGTGTGTGTGTTGTCGGTGTGTGTGTGTGTGTATGTGTTGTCGGTGTGTGTGTGTGTGTGTGTGTTGTCGGTGTGTGTGTGTGTGTGTTGTCGGTGTGTGTGTGTGTGTGTGTTGTCGGTATGTGTGTGTGTGTTACTGGTGTTTGTGTGTGTGTGTGTTGTCGGTGTGTGTGTGTGTGTTGTCGGTGTGTGTGTGTGTGTGTGTGTGTGTTGTCGGTGTGTGTGTGTGTGTTGTCGGTGTGTGTGTGTGTGTGTGTTGTCGGGGTGTGTGTGTGTTGTCGGTGTGTGTGTGTGTGTTGTCGGTGTGTTTGTGTGTGTGTGTGGTCGTGTGTGTGTGTGTGTGTGTTGTCGGTGTGTGTGTGTGTGTGTTGTCGGTGTGTGTGTGTGTGTTGTCGGTGTGTGTGTGTGTGTGTTGTGGGTGTGTTGTCGGTGTGTGTGTGTGTGTGTGTTGTCGGTGTGTGCGTGTGTGTTTTGTCGGTGTGTGTGTGTGTTGTCGGTGTGTGCATGTGTGTTTTGTCGGTGTGTGTGTGTGTTGTCGGTGTGTGTGTGTGTGTTGTGTGTGTGTGTGTTGTCGGTGTGTGTGTGTGTTGTCGGTGTGTGTGTTGTCGGTGTGTGTGTGTGTGTGTGTGTGTTGTCGGTGTGTGTGTGTGTGTTGTCGGTGTGTGTGTGTGTTGTCGGTGTGTGTGTGTTGTCAGTGTGTGTGTGTGTGTGTGTTGTTGGTGTGTGTGTGTGTGTGTGTTGTCGGTGTGTGTGTGTGTGTGTTGTCGGTGTGTGTGTGTGTGTTGTTGGTGTGTGTGTGTGTGTGTTGTCAGTGTGTGTGTGTGTTGCTGGTATTTGTGTGTGTGTGTGTTGTCGGTGTGTGTGTGTGTGTTGTCGGTGTGTGTGTGTGTGTTGTCGGTGTGTGTGTGTGTGTGTGTGTGTGTTGTCGGTGTGTGTGTGTGTGTTGTCGGTGTGTGTGTGTGTGTTGTTGGTGTGTTTGTTTGTGTGTGTTGTCGCAGTGTGTGTGTGTGTGTTGTCGGTGTGTGTGTGTGTGTGTTGTGTGTGTGTGTGTTGTCGGTGTGTGTGTGTGTGTTGTCGGTGTGTGTGTGTGTTGTCGGTGTGTGTGTGTGTGTGTTGTCGGTGTGTGTGTGTGTGTGTTGTCGGTGTGTGTGTGTGTGTGTTGTCGGTGTGTGTGTGTGTTGTCGGTGTGTGTGTGTGTGTGTGTGTGTGTTGTCGGTGTGTGTGTGTGTGTTGTCGGTGTGTGTGTGTTTATGTGTTGTCGGTGTGTGTGTGTGTGTGTTGTCTGTGTGTGTGTGTGTGTTGTCGGTGTGTGTGTGTGTGTTGTCGGTGTGTGTGTGTGTGTTGTCGGTGTGTGTGTGTGTGTGTTGTGTGTGTGTGTGTGTGTTGTCGGTGTGTGTGTTTGTGTGTTGTCGTTGTGTGTGTGTGTGTGTGTTGTCGGTGTGTGTGTGTGTGTGTTGTCGGTGTGTGTGTGTGTTGTCGGTGTGTGTGTGTGTGTGTTGTCGGTGTGTGTGTGTGTGTTGTCGGTGTGTGTGTGTGTTGTTGGTGTGTGTGTGTGTGTGTGTGTGTTGTCGGTGTGTGTGTGTGTATCGGTGTGTGTGTGTGTTGTCGGTGTGTGTGTGTGTGTGTGTGTTGTCGGTGTGTGTGTGTGTGTGTTGTCGGTGTGTGTGTGTGTGTTGTCGGTGTGTGTGTGTGTGTGTTGTGGGTGTGTTGTCGGTGTGTGTGTGTGTGTGTTGTCGGTGTGTGCGTGTGTGTTTTGTCGGTGTGTGTGTGTGTTGTCGGTGTGTGTGTGTGTGTTGTGTGTGTGTGTGTTGTCGGTGTGTGTGTGTGTTGTCGGTGTGTGTGTTGTCGGTGTGTGTGTGTGTGTGTGTGTGTTGTCGGTGTGTGTGTGTGTGTTGTCGGTGTGTGTGTGTGTTGTCGGTGTGTGTGTGTGTGTGTTGTCAGTGTGTGTGTGTGTGTGTGTTGTCGGTGTGTGTGTGTGTGTGTGTTGTCGGTGTGTGTGTGTGTGTGTGTTGTCGGTGTGTGTGTGTGTGTTGTTGGTGTGTGTGTGTGTGTGTTGTCGGTGTGTGTGTGTGTGTTGTCGGTGTGTGTGTGTGTGTTGTCGGTGTGTGTGTGTGTGTGTGTGTGTTGTCGGTGTGTGTGTGTGTGTTGTCGGTGTGTGTGTGTGTGTTGTCGGTGTGTGTGTGTGTGTGTTGTGTGTGTGTGTGTTGTCGGTGTGTGTGTGTGTGTTGTCGGTGTGTGTGTGTGTTGTCGGTGTGTGTGTGTGTGTGTTGTCGGTGTGTGTGTGTGTGTGTTGTCGGTGTGTGTGTGTGTGTGTTGTCGATGTGTGTGTGTGTTGTCGGTGTGTGTGTGTGTTGTCGGTGTGTGTGTTGTCGGTGTGTGTGTGTGTGTGCGTGTGTTGTCGGTGTGTGTGTGTGTGTTGTCGGTGTGTGTGTGTGTTGTCGGTGTGTGTGTGTGTGTGTTGTCAGTGTGTGTGTGTGTGTGTGTTGTCGGTGTGTGTGTGTGTGTGTGTTGTCGGTGTGTGTGTGTGTGTGTGTTGTCGGTGTGTGTGTGTGTGTGTTGTCGGTGTGTGTGTGTGTATGTGTTGTCGGTGTGTGTGTGTGTGTGTGTGTTGTCGGTGTGTGTGTGTGTGTGTTGTCGGTGTGTGTGTGTGTGTGTGTTGTCGGTATGTGTGTGTGTGTTACTGGTGTTTGTGTGTGTGTGTGTTGTCGGTGTGTGTGTGTGTGTTGTCGGTGTGTGTGTGTGTGTGTGTGTGTGTTGTCGGTGTGTGTGTGTGTGTTGTCGGTGTGTGTGTGTGTGTGTGTTGTCGGGGTGTGTGTGTGTTGTCGGTGTGTGTGTGTGTGTTGTCGGTGTGTGTGTGTGTGTGTGTGGTCGGTGTGTGTGTGTGTGTGTTGTCGGTGTGTGTGTCTGTTGTGTGTGTGTGTGTTGTCGGTGTGTGTGTGTTGTCGGTGTGTGTGTGTGTGTTGTCGGTGTGTGTGTGTGTGTTGTCGGTGTGTGTGTGTGTGTGTTTGTGTTGTCGGTGTGTGTGTGTGTGTGTTGTGTGTGTATGTGTTGTCGGTGTGTGTGTGTGTTTGTCGGTGTGTGTGTGTGTGTGTTGTCGGTGTGTGTGTGTGTGTGTTGTCGGTGTGTGTGTGTGTGTTGTCGGTGTGTGTGTGTGTGTGTGTGTGTTGTCGGTGTGTGTGTGTGTGTTGTCGGTGTGTGTGTGTGTGTTGTCGGTGTGTGTGTGTGTGTTGTCGGTGTGTGTGTGTGTGTGTTGTGTGTGTGTGTGTGTGTTGTCGGTGTGTGTGTGTGTGTGTTGTCGGTGTGTGTGTGTGTGTGTGTTGTCGGTGTGTGTGTGTGTGTGTTGTCGGTGTGTGTGTGTGTTGTCGGTGTGTGTGTGTGTGTGTGTTGTCGGTGTGTGTGTGTGTGTGTTGTCGGTGTGTGTGTGTGTTGTCGGTGTGTGTGTGTGTGTGTTGTCGGTGTGTGTGTGTGTTGTCGGTGTGTGTGTGTGTGTGTGTTGTCGGTGTGTGTGTGTGTGTGTTGTCGGTGTGTGTGTGTGTGTTGTCGGTGTGTGTGTGTGTTGTCGGTGTGTGTGTGTGTGTGTGTGTTGTCGGTGTGTGTGTGTTATCGGTGTGTGTGTGTGTTGTCGGTGTGTGTGTGTGTGTGTGTGTTGTCGGTGTGTGTGTGTGTGTGTTGTCGGTGTGTGTGTGTGTGTTGTCGGTGTGTGTGTGTGTGTGTTGTGGGTGTGTTGTCGGTGTGTGTGTGTGTGTGTTGTCGGTGTGTGCTGTGTGTTTTGTCGGTGTGTGTGTGTGTTGTCGGTGTGTGTGTGTGTGTTGTGTGTGTGTGTGTTGTCGGTGTGTGTGTGTGTTGTCGGTGTGTGTGTTGTCGGTGTGTGTGTGTGTGTGTGTGTGTTGTCGGTGTGTGTGTGTGTGTTGTCGGTGTGTGTGTGTGTTGTCGGTGTGTGTGTGTGTTGTCAGTGTGTGTGTGTGTGTGTGTTGTCGGTGTGTGTGTGTGTGTGTGTTGTCGGTGTGTGTGTGTGTGTGTGTTGTCGGTGTGTGTGTGTGTGTTGTTGGTGTGTGTGTGTGTGTGTTGTCAGTGTGTGTGTGTGTTGCTGGTGTTTGTGTGTGTGTGTGTTGTCGGTGTGTGTGTGTGTGTTGTCGGTGTGTGTGTGTGTGTTGTCGGTGTGTGTGTGTGTGTGTGTGTGTGTTGTCGGTGTGTGTGTGTGTGTTGTCGGTGTGTGTGTGTGTGTTGTCGGTGTGTTTGTGTGTGTGTGTTGTCGCTGTGTGTGTGTGTGTGTTGTCGGTGTGTGTGTGTGTGTGTTGTGTGTGTGTGTGTTGTCGGTGTGTGTGTGTGTGTTGTCGGTGTGTGTGTGTGTTGTCGGTGTGTGTGTGTGTGTGTTGTCGGTGTGTGTGTGTGTGTGTTGTCGGTGTGTGTGTGTGTGTGTTGTCGGTGTGTGTGTGTGTTGTCGGTGTGTGTGTGTGTGTGTGTGTGTGTTGTCGGTGTGTGTGTGTGTGTTGTCGGTGTGTGTGTGTGTATGTGTTGTCGGTGTGTGTGTGTGTGTGTTGTCTGTGTGTGTGTGTGTGTTGTCGGTGTGTGTGTGTGTGTTGTCGGTGTGTGTGTGTGTGTTGTCGGTGTGTGTGTGTGTGTGTTGTGTGTGTGTGTGTGTGTTGTCGGTGTGTGTGTTTGTGTGTTGTCGTTGTGTGTGTGTGTGTGTGTTGTCGGTGTGTGTGTGTGTGTGTTGTCGGTGTGTGTGTGTGTTGTCGGTGTGTGTGTGTGTGTGTTGTCGGTGTGTGTGTGTGTGTTGTCGGTGTGTGTGTGTGTTGTTGGTGTGTGTGTGTGTGTGTGTTGTCGGTGTGTGTGTGTTATCGGTGTGTGTGTGTGTTGTCGGTGTGTGTGTGTGTGTGTGTGTTGTCGGTGTGTGTGTGTGTGTGTTGTCGGTGTGTGTGTGTGTGTTGTCGGTGTGTGTGTGTGTGTGTTGTGGGTGTGTTGTCGGTGTGTGTGTGTGTGTGTGTTGTCGGTGTGTGTGTGTGTGTTTTGTCGGTGTGTGTGTGTGTTGTCGGTGTGTGCATGTGTGTTTTGTCGGTGTGTGTGTGTGTTGTCGGTGTGTGTGTGTGTGTTGTGTGTGTGTGTGTTGTCGGTGTGTGTGTGTGTTGTCGGTGTGTGTGTTGTCGGTGTGTGTGTGTGTGTGTGTGTGTTGTCGGTGTGTGTGTGTGTGTTGTCGGTGTGTGTGTGTGTTGTCGGTGTGTGTGTGTGTTGTCAGTGTGTGTGTGTGTGTGTGTTGTTGGTGTGTGTGTGTGTGTGTGTTGTCGGTGTGTGTGTGTGTGTGTGTTGTCGGTGTGTGTGTGTGTGTTGTTGGTGTGTGTGTGTGTGTGTTGTCAGTGTGTGTGTGTGTTGCTGGTGTTGTGTGTGTGTGTGTTGTCGGTGTGTGTGTGTGTGTTGTCGGTGTGTGTGTGTGTGTTGTCGGTGTGTGTGTGTGTGTGTGTGTGTGTTGTCGGTGTGTGTGTGTGTGTTGTCGGTGTGTGTGTGTGTGTTGTCGGTGTGTTGTGTGTGTGTGTTGTCGCTGTGTGTGTGTGTGTGTTGTCGGTGTGTGTGTGTGTGTGTTGTGTGTGTGTGTGTTGTCGGTGTGTGTGTGTGTGTTGTCGGTGTGTGTGTGTGTTGTCGGTGTGTGTGTGTGTGTGTTGTCGGTGTGTGTGTGTGTGTGTTGTCGGTGTGTGTGTGTGTGTGTTGTCGGTGTGTGTGTGTGTTGTCGGTGTGTGTGTGTGTGTGTGTGTGTGTTGTCGGTGTGTGTGTGTGTGTTGTCGGTGTGTGTGTGTTTATGTGTTGTCGGTGTGTGTGTGTGTGTGTTGTCTGTGTGTGTGTGTGTGTTGTCGGTGTGTGTGTGTGTGTTGTCGGTGTGTGTGTGTGTGTTGTCGGTGTGTGTGTGTGTGTGTTGTGTGTGTGTGTGTGTGTTGTCGGTGTGTGTGTTGTGTGTTGTCGTGTGTGTGTGTGTGTGTGTGTTGTCGGTGTGTGTGTGTGTGTGTTGTCGGTGTGTGTGTGTGTTGTCGGTGTGTGTGTGTGTGTGTTGTCGGTGTGTGTGTGTGTGTTGTCGGTGTGTGTGTGTGTGTGTTGTCGTGTGTGTGTGTGTGTGTGTTGTCGGTGTGTGTGTGTTATCGGTGTGTGTGTGTGTTGTCGGTGTGTGTGTGTGTGTGTGTGTTGTCGGTGTGTGTGTGTGTGTGTTGTCGGTGTGTGTGTGTGTGTTGTCGGTGTGTGTGTGTGTGTGTTGTGGGTGTGTTGTCGGTGTGTGTGTGTGTGTGTGTGTTGTCGGTGTGTGTGTGTGTGTTTGTCGGTGTGTGTGTGTGTTGTCGGTGTGTGTGTGTGTGTTGTGTGTGTGTGTGTTGTCGGTGTGTGTGTGTGTGTTGTCGGTGTGTGTGTGTGTCGGTGTGTGTGTGTGTGTGTGTTGTCGGTGTGTGTGTGTGTGTTGTCGGTGTGTGTGTGTGTTGTCGGTGTGTGTGTGTGTGTGTTGTCGTGTGTGTGTGTGTGTGTGTTGTCGGTGTGTGTGTGTGTGTGTGTTGTCGGTGTGTGTGTGTGTGTGTGTTGTCGGTGTGTGTGTGTGTGTTGTCGGTGTGTGTGTGTGTGTGTTGTCGGTGTGTGTGTGTGTGTTGTCGGTGTGTGTGTGTGTGTTGTCGGTGTGTGTGTGTGTGTGTGTGTGTTGTCGGTGTGTGTGTGTGTGTTGTCGGTGTGTGTGTGTGTGTTGTCGGTGTGTGTGTGTGTGTGTTGTCGCTGTGTGTGTGTGTGTTGTCGGTGTGTGTGTGTGTGTGTTGTGTGTGTGTGTGTTGTCGGTGTGTGTGTGTGTGTTGTCGGTGTGTGTGTGTGTTGTCGGTGTGTGTGTGTGTGTGTTGTCGGTGTGTGTGTGTGTGTGTTGTCGGTGTGTGTGTGTGTGTGTTGTCGGTGTGTGTGTGTGTTGTCGGTGTGTGTGTGTGTGTTGTCGGTGTGTGTGTTGTCGGTGTGTGTGTGTGTGTGCGTGTGTTGTCGGTGTGTGTGTGTGTGTTGTCGGTGTGTGTGTGTGTTGTCGGTGTGTGTGTGTGTGTGTTGTCAGTGTGTGTGTGTGTGTGTGTTGTCGGTGTGTGTGTGTGTGTGTGTTGTCGGTGTGTGTGTGTGTGTGTGTTGTCGGTGTGTGTGTGTGTGTTGTCGGTGTGTGTGTGTGTATGTGTTGTCGGTGTGTGTGTGTGTGTGTGTGTTGTCGGTGTGTGTGTGTGTGTGTTGTCGGTGTGTGTGTGTGTGTGTGTTGTCGGTATGTGTGTGTGTGTTACTGGTGTTTGTGTGTGTGTGTGTTGTCGGTGTGTGTGTGTGTGTTGTCGGTGTGTGTGTGTGTGTGTGTGTGTGTTGTCGGTGTGTGTGTGTGTGTGTTGTCGGTGTGTGTGTGTGTGTGTGTTGTCGGGGTGTGTGTGTGTTGTCGGTGTGTGTGTGTGTGTTGTCGGTGTGTTTGTGTGTGTGTGTGGTCGGTGTGTGTGTGTGTGTGTTGTCGGTGTGTGTGTGTGTGTGTGTGTGTGTGTGTTGTCGGTGTGTGTGTGTTGTCGGTGTGTGTGTGTGTGTTGTCGGTGTGTGTGTGTGTGTTGTCGGTGTGTGTGTGTGTGTGTTTGTGTTGTCGGTGTGTGTGTGTGTGTGTTGTGTGTGTATGTGTTGTCGGTGTGTGTGTGTGTTTGTCGGTGTGTGTGTGTGTGTGTTGTCGGTGTGTGTGGTGTGTGTGTGTTGTCGGTGTGTGTGTGTGTGTTGTCGGTGTGTGTGTGTGTGTGTGTGTGTGTTGTCGGTGTGTGTGTGTGTGTTGTCGGTGTGTGTGTGTGTGTGTTGTCGGTGTGTGTGTGTGTGTTGTCGGTGTGTGTGTGTGTGTGTTGTGTGTGTGTGTGTGTGTTGTCGGTGTGTGTGTTTGTGTGTTGTCGTTGTGTGTGTGTGTGTGTGTTGTCGGTGTGTGTGTGTGTGTGTTGTCGGTGTGTGTGTGTGTTGTCGGTGTGTGTGTGTGTGTGTGTTGTCGGTGTGTGTGTGTGTGTGTTGTCGGTGTGTGTGTGTGTTGTCGGTGTGTGTGTGTGTGTGTTGTCGGTGTGTGTGTGTGTGTGTGTGTGTGTGTGTCGGTGTGTGTGTGTTATCGTGTGTGTGTGTGTGTTGTCGGTGTGTGTGTGTGTGTGTTGTCGGTGTGTGTGTGTGTGTGTTGTCGGTGTGTGTGTGTGTGTTGTCGGTGTGTGTGTGTGTGTGTTGTGGTGTGTTGTCGGTGTGTGTGTGTGTGTGTTGTCGGTGTGTGCGTGTGTGTGTGTTGTCGGTGTGTGTGTGTGTTGTCGGTGTGTGTGTGTGTGTTGTGTGTGTGTGTGTTGTCGGTGTGTGTGTGTGTTGTCGGTGTTTGTGTTGTCGGTGTGTGTGTGTGTGTGTGTGTGTGTTGTCGGTGTGTGTGTGTGTGTTGTCGGTGTGTGTGTGTGTTGTCGGTGTGTGTGTGTGTTGTCAGTGTGTGTGTGTGTGTGTGTTGTCGGTGTGTGTGTGTGTGTGTGTTGTCGGTGTGTGTGTGTGTGTGTGTTGTCGGTGTGTGTGTGTGTGTTGTTGGTGTGTGTGTGTGTGTGTTGTCAGTGTGTGTGTGTGTTGCTGTGTTGTGTGTGTGTGTGTGTTGTCGGTGTGTGTGTGTGTGTGTGTTGTCGGTGTGTGTGTGTGTGTTGTCGGTGTGTGTGTGTGTGTGTTGTGGGTGTGTTGTCGGTGTGTGTGTGTGTGTGTGTTGTCGGTGTGTGCGTGTGTGTTTTGTCGGTGTGTGTGTGTGTTGTCGGTGTGTGTGTGTGTGTGTTGTGTGTGTGTGTGTTGTCGGTGTGTGTGTGTGTTGTCGGTGTGTGTGTTGTCGGTGTGTGTGTGTGTGTGTGTGTGTTGTCGGTGTGTGTGTGTGTGTTGTCGGTGTGTGTGTGTGTTGTCGGTGTGTGTGTGTGTGTGTTGTCAGTGTGTGTGTGTGTGTGTGTTGTCGGTGTGTGTGTGTGTGTGTGTTGTCGGTGTGTGTGTGTGTGTGTGTTGTCGGTGTGTGTGTGTGTGTTGTTGGTGTGTGTGTGTGTGTGTTGTCGGTGTGTGTGTGTGTGTTGTCGGTGTGTGTGTGTGTGTTGTCGGTGTGTGTGTGTGTGTGTGTGTGTTGTCGGTGTGTGTGTGTGTGTTGTCGGTGTGTGTGTGTGTGTTGTCGGTGTGTTTGTGTGTGTGTGTTGTCGCTGTGTGTGTGTGTGTTGTCGGTGTGTGTGTGTGTGTGTGTGTGTGTGTGTGTGTTGTCTGTGTGTGTGTGTGTGTTGTCGGTGTGTGTGTGTGTTGTCGGTGTGTGTGTGTGTGTGTTGTCGGTGTGTGTGTGTGTGTGTTGTCGTGTGTGTGTGTGTGTGTTGTCGGTGTGTGTGTGTGTTGTCGGTGTGTGTGTTGTCGGTGTGTGTGTGTGTGTGCGTGTGTTGTCGGTGTGTGTGTGTGTGTTGTCGGTGTGTGTGTGTGTTGTCGGTGTGTGTGTGTGTGTGTTGTCAGTGTGTGTGTGTGTGTGTGTTGTCGGTGTGTGTGTGTGTGTGTGTTGTCGGTGTGTGTGTGTGTGTGTGTTGTCGGTGTGTGTGTGTGTGTTGTCGGTGTGTGTGTGTGTATGTGTTGTCGGTGTGTGTGTGTGTGTGTGTGTTGTCGGTGTGTGTGTGTGTGTGTTGTCGGTGTGTGTGTGTGTGTTGTCGGTGTGTGTGTGTGTGTGTTGTGGGTGTGTTGTCGGTGTGTGTGTGTGTGTGTGTTGTCGGTGTGTGCGTGTGTGTTTTGTCGGTGTGTGTGTGTGTTGTCGGTGTGTGCATGTGTGTTTTGTCGGTGTGTGTGTGTGTTGTCGGTGTGTGTGTGTGTGTTGTGTGTGTGTGTGTTGTCGGTGTGTGTGTGTGTTGTCGGTGTGTGTGTTGTCGGTGTGTGTGTGTGTGTGTGTGTGTTGTCGGTGTGTGTGTGTGTGTTGTCGGTGTGTGTGTGTGTTGTCGGTGTGTGTGTGTGTTGTCAGTGTGTGTGTGTGTGTGTGTTGTTGGTGTGTGTGTGTGTGTGTGTTGTCGGTGTGTGTGTGTGTGTGTGTTGTCGGTGTGTGTGTGTGTGTTGTTGGTGTGTGTGTGTGTGTGTTGTCAGTGTGTGTGTGTGTTGCTGGTGTTTGTGTGTGTGTGTGTTGTCGGTGTGTGTGTGTGTGTTGTCGGTGTGTGTGTGTGTGTTGTCGGTGTGTGTGTGTGTGTGTGTGTGTGTTGTCGGTGTGTGTGTGTGTGTTGTCGGTGTGTGTGTGTGTGTTGTCGGTGTGTTTGTGTGTGTGTGTTGTCGCTGTGTGTGTGTGTGTGTTGTCGGTGTGTGTGTGTGTGTGTTGTGTGTGTGTGTGTTGTCGGTGTGTGTGTGTGTGTTGTCGGTGTGTGTGTGTGTTGTCGGTGTGTGTGTGTGTGTGTTGTCGGTGTGTGTGTGTGTGTGTTGTCGGTGTGTGTGTGTGTGTGTTGTCGGTGTGTGTGTGTGTTGTCGGTGTGTGTGTGTGTGTGTGTGTGTGTTGTCGGTGTGTGTGTGTTTATGTGTTGTCGGTGTGTGTGTGTGTGTGTTGTCTGTGTGTGTGTGTGTGTTGTCGGTGTGTGTGTGTGTGTTGTCGGTGTGTGTGTGTGTGTTGTCGGTGTGTGTGTGTGTGTGTTGTGTGTGTGTGTGTGTGTGTTGTCGGTGTGTGTGTTTGTGTGTTGTCGTTGTGTGTGTGTGTGTGTGTTGTCGGTGTGTGTGTGTGTGTGTTGTCGGTGTGTGTGTGTGTTGTCGGTGTGTGTGTGTGTGTGTTGTCGGTGTGTGTGTGTGTGTTGTCGGTGTGTGTGTGTGTTGTTGGTGTGTGTGTGTGTGTGTGTGTTGTCGGTGTGTGTGTGTTATCGGTGTGTGTGTGTGTTGTCGGTGTGTGTGTGTGTGTGTGTGTTGTCGGTGTGTGTGTGTGTGTGTTGTCGGTGTGTGTGTGTGTGTTGTCGGTGTGTGTGTGTGTGTGTTGTGGGTGTGTTGTCGGTGTGTGTGTGTGTGTGTGTTGTCGGTGTGTGCGTGTGTGTTTTGTCGGTGTGTGTGTGTGTGTGTCGGTGTGTGTGTGTGTGTTGTGTGTGTGTGTGTTGTCGGTGTGTGTGTGTGTTGTCGGTGTGTGTGTTGTCGGTGTGTGTGTGTGTGTGTGTGTGTTGTCGGTGTGTGTGTGTGTGTTGTCGGTGTGTGTGTGTTGTCGGTGTGTGTGTGTGTGTGTTGTCAGTGTGTGTGTGTGTGTGTGTTGTCGGTGTGTGTGTGTGTGTGTGTTGTCGGTGTGTGTGTGTGTGTGTGTTGTCGGTGTGTGTGTGTGTGTTGTTGGTGTGTGTGTGTGTGTGTTGTCGGTGTGTGTGTGTGTGTTGTCGGTGTGTGTGTGTGTGTTGTCGGTGTGTGTGTGTGTGTGTGTTGTCGGTGTGTGTGTGTGTGTTGTCGGTGTGTGTGTGTGTGTTGTCGGTGTGTTTGTGTGTGTGTGTTGTCGCTGTGTGTGTGTGTGTTGTCGGTGTGTGTGTGTGTGTGTTGTGTGTGTGTGTGTTGTCGGTGTGTGTGTGTGTGTTGTCGGTGTGTGTGTGTGTTGTCGGTGTGTGTGTGTGTGTGTTGTCGGTGTGTGTGTGTGTGTGTTGTCGGTGTGTGTGTGTGTGTGTTGTCGGTGTGTGTGTGTGTTGTCGGTGTGTGTGTGTGTTGTCGGTGTGTGTGTTGTCGGTGTGTGTGTGTGTGTGCGTGTGTTGTCGGTGTGTGTGTGTGTGTTGTCGGTGTGTGTGTGTGTTGTCGGTGTGTGTGTGTGTGTGTTGTCAGTGTGTGTGTGTGTGTGTGTTGTCGGTGTGTGTGTGTGTGTGTGTTGTCGGTGTGTGTGTGTGTGTGTGTTGTCGGTGTGTGTGTGTGTGTTGTCGGTGTGTGTGTGTGTATGTGTTGTCGGTGTGTGTGTGTGTGTGTGTGTTGTCGGTGTGTGTGTGTGTGTGTTGTCGGTGTGTGTGTGTGTGTGTGTTGTCGGTATGTGTGTGTGTGTTACTGGTGTTTGTGTGTGTGTGTGTTGTCGGTGTGTGTGTGTGTGTTGTCGGTGTGTGTGTGTGTGTGTGTGTGTGTTGTCGGTGTGTGTGTGTGTGTTGTCGGTGTGTGTGTGTGTGTGTTGTCGGGGTGTGTGTGTGTTGTCGGTGTGTGTGTGTGTGTTGTCGGTGTGTTTGTGTGTGTGTGTGGTCGGTGTGTGTGTGTGTGTGTTGTCGGTGTGTGTGTGTGTTGTGGTGTGTGTGTGTTGTCGGTGTGTGTGTGTGTTGTCGGTGTGTGTGTGTGTGTTGTCGGTGTGTGTGTGTGTGTTGTCGGTGTGTGTGTGTGTGTGTTTGTGTTGTCGGTGTGTGTGTGTGTGTGTGTGTGTGTGTGTGTGTTGTCGGTGTGTGTGTGTTTTGTCGTGTGTGTGTGTGTGTGTTGTCGGTGTGTGTGTGTGTGTGTTGTCGGTGTGTGTGTGTGTGTTGTCGGTGTGTGTGTGTGTGTGTGTGTGTGTTGTCGGTGTGTGTGTGTGTGTTGTCGGTGTGTGTGTGTGTGTGTTGTCGGTGTGTGTGTGTGTGTTGTCGGTGTGTGTGTGTGTGTGTTGTGTGTGTGTGTGTGTGTTGTCGGTGTGTGTGTTTGTGTGTTGTCGTTGTGTGTGTGTGTGTGTGTTGTCGGTGTGTGTGTGTGTGTGTTGTCGGTGTGTGTGTGTGTTGTCGGTGTGTGTGTGTGTGTGTGTTGTCGGTGTGTGTGTGTGTGTGTTGTCGGTGTGTGTGTGTGTTGTCGGTGTGTGTGTGTGTGTGTTGTCGGTGTGTGTGTGTGTGTGTTGTCGGTGTGTGTGTGTGTGTTGTCGGTGTGTGTGTGTGTGTGTTGTGGGTGTGTTGTCGGTGTGTGTGTGTGTGTGTTGTCGGTGTGTGTGTGTGTGTTTTGTCGGTGTGTGTGTGTGTTGTCGGTGTGTGTGTGTGTGTTGTGTGTGTGTGTGTTGTCGGTGTGTGTGTGTGTTGTCGGTGTGTGTGTGTGTCGGTGTGTGTGTGTGTGTGTGTGTGTTGTCGGTGTGTGTGTGTGTGTTGTCGGTGTGTGTGTGTGTGTGTCGGTGTGTGTGTGTGTTGTCGTGTGTGTGTGTGTGTGTGTTGTCGGTGTGTGTGTGTGTGTGTGTTGTCGGTGTGTGTGTGTGTGTGTGTTGTCGGTGTGTGTGTGTGTGTTGTTGGGTGTGTGTGTGTGTGTTGTCAGTGTGTGTGTGTGTTGCTGGTGTTGTGTGTGTGTGTGTTGTCGTGTGTGTGTGTGTGTGTGTTGTCGGTGTGTGTGTGTGTGTTGTCGGTGTGTGTGTGTGTGTGTTGTGGGTGTGTTGTCGGTGTGTGTGTGTGTGTGTGTTGTCGGTGTGTGCGTGTGTGTTTTGTCGGTGTGTGTGTGTGTTGTCGGTGTGTGTGTGTGTGTTGTGTGTGTGTGTGTTGTCGGTGTGTGTGTGTGTTGTCGGTGTGTGTGTTGTCGGTGTGTGTGTTTGTGTGTTGTCGTTGTGTGTGTGTGTGTGTGTTGTCGGTGTGTGTGTGTGTGTGTTGTCGGTGTGTGTGTGTGTTGTCGGTGTGTGTGTGTGTGTGTGTTGTCGGTGTGTGTGTGTGTGTGTTGTCGGTGTGTGTGTGTGTTGTCGGTGTGTGTGTGTGTGTGTTGTCGGTGTGTGTGTGTGTGTGTGTGTGTGTTGTCGGTGTGTGTGTGTTATCGGTGTGTGTGTGTGTTGTCGGTGTGTGTGTGTGTGTGTTGTCGGTGTGTGTGTGTGTGTGTTGTCGGTGTGTGTGTGTGTGTTGTCGGTGTGTGTGTGTGTGTGTTGTGGGTGTGTTGTCGGTGTGTGTGTGTGTGTGTTGTCGGTGTGTGCGTGTGTGTTTTGTCGGTGTGTGTGTGTGTTGTCGGTGTGTGTGTGTGTGTTGTGTGTGTGTGTGTTGTCGGTGTGTGTGTGTGTTGTCGGTGTGTGTGTTGTCGGTGTGTGTGTGTGTGTGTGTGTGTTGTCGGTGTGTGTGTGTGTGTTGTCGGTGTGTGTGTGTGTTGTCGGTGTGTGTGTGTGTTGTCAGTGTGTGTGTGTGTGTGTGTTGTCGGTGTGTGTGTGTGTGTGTGTTGTCGGTGTGTGTGTGTGTGTGTGTTGTCGGTGTGTGTGTGTGTGTTGTTGGTGTGTGTGTGTGTGTGTTGTCAGTGTGTGTGTGTGTTGCTGGTGTTTGTGTGTGTGTGTGTTGTCGGTGTGTGTGTGTGTGTGTGTTGTCGGTGTGTGTGTGTGTGTTGTCGGTGTGTGTGTGTGTGTGTTGTGGGTGTGTTGTCGGTGTGTGTGTGTGTGTGTGTTGTCGGTGTGTGCGTGTGTGTTTTGTCGGTGTGTGTGTGTGTTGTCGGTGTGTGTGTGTGTGTTGTGTGTGTGTGTGTTGTCGGTGTGTGTGTGTGTTGTCGGTGTGTGTGTTGTCGGTGTGTGTGTGTGTGTGTGTGTGTTGTCGGTGTGTGTGTGTGTGTTGTCGGTGTGTGTGTGTGTTGTCGGTGTGTGTGTGTGTGTGTTGTCAGTGTGTGTGTGTGTGTGTGTTGTCGGTGTGTGTGTGTGTGTGTGTTGTCGGTGTGTGTGTGTGTGTGTGTTGTCGGTGTGTGTGTGTGTGTTGTCGGTGTGTGTGTGTGTGTGTTGTCGGTGTGTGTGTGTGTGTTGTCGGTGTGTGTGTGTGTGTTGTCGGTGTGTGTGTGTGTGTGTGTGTGTTGTCGGTGTGTGTGTGTGTGTTGTCGGTGTGTGTGTGTGTGTTGTCGGTGTGTTTGTGTGTGTGTGTTGTCGCTGTGTGTGTGTGTGTTGTCGGTGTGTGTGTGTGTGTGTTGTGTGTGTGTGTGTTGTCTGTGTGTGTGTGTGTGTTGTCGGTGTGTGTGTGTGTTGTCGGTGTGTGTGTGTGTGTGTTGTCGGTGTGTGTGTGTGTGTGTTGTCGGTGTGTGTGTGTGTGTGTTGTCGGTGTGTGTGTGTGTTGTCGGTGTGTGTGTGTGTTGTCGGTGTGTGTGTTGTCGGTGTGTGTGTGTGTGTGCGTGTGTTGTCGGTGTGTGTGTGTGTGTTGTCGGTGTGTGTGTGTGTTGTCGGTGTGTGTGTGTGTGTGTTGTCAGTGTGTGTGTGTGTGTGTGTTGTCGGTGTGTGTGTGTGTGTGTGTTGTCGGTGTGTGTGTGTGTGTGTGTTGTCGGTGTGTGTGTGTGTGTTGTCGGTGTGTGTGTGTGTATGTGTTGTCGGTGTGTGTGTGTGTGTGTGTGTTGTCGGTGTGTGTGTGTGTGTGTTGTCGGTGTGTGTGTGTGTGTGTGTTGTCGGTATGTGTGTGTGTGTTACTGGTGTTTGTGTGTGTGTGTGTTGTCGGTGTGTGTGTGTGTGTTGTCGGTGTGTGTGTGTGTGTGTGTGTGTGTTGTCGGTGTGTGTGTGTGTGTTGTCGGTGTGTGTGTGTGTGTGTGTGTGTGTGTTGTCGGGGTGTGTGTGTGTTGTCGGTGTGTGTGTGTGTGTTGTCGGTGTGTTTGTGTGTGTGTGTGGTCGGTGTGTGTGTGTGTGTGTTGTCGGTGTGTGTGTGTGTTGTGTGTGTGTGTGTTGTCGGTGTGTGTGTGTTGTCGGTGTGTGTGTGTGTGTTGTCGGTGTGTGTGTGTGTGTTGTCGGTGTGTGTGTGTGTGTGTTTGTGTTGTCGGTGTGTGTGTGTGTGTGTTGTGTGTGTATGTGTTGTCGGTGTGTGTGTGTTTTGTCGGTGTGTGTGTGTGTGTGTTGTCGGTGTGTGTGTGTGTGTGTTGTCGGTGTGTGTGTGTGTGTTGTCGGTGTGTGTGTGTGTGTGTGTGTGTGTTGTCGGTGTGTGTGTGTGTGTTGTCGGTGTGTGTGTGTGTGTGTTGTCGGTGTGTGTGTGTGTGTTGTCGGTGTGTGTGTGTGTGTGTTGTGTGTGTGTGTGTGTGTTGTCGGTGTGTGTGTTTGTGTGTTGTCGTTGTGTGTGTGTGTGTGTGTTGTCGGTGTGTGTGTGTGTGTGTTGTCGGTGTGTGTGTGTGTTGTCGGTGTGTGTGTGTGTGTGTGTTGTCGGTGTGTGTGTGTGTGTGTTGTCGGTGTGTGTGTGTGTTGTCGGTGTGTGTGTGTGTGTGTTGTCGGTGTGTGTGTGTGTGTGTGTGTGTGTTGTCGGTGTGTGTGTGTTATCGGTGTGTGTGTGTGTTGTCGGTGTGTGTGTGTGTGTGTTGTCGGTGTGTGTGTGTGTGTGTTGTCGGTGTGTGTGTGTGTGTTGTCGGTGTGTGTGTGTGTGTGTTGTGGGTGTGTTGTCGGTGTGTGTGTGTGTGTGTTGTCGGTGTGTGCGTGTGTGTTTTGTCGGTGTGTGTGTGTGTTGTCGGTGTGTGTGTGTGTGTTGTGTGTGTGTGTGTTGTCGGTGTGTGTGTGTGTTGTCGGTGTGTGTGTTGTCGGTGTGTGTGTGTGTGTGTGTGTGTTGTCGGTGTGTGTGTGTGTGTTGTCGGTGTGTGTGTGTGTTGTCGGTGTGTGTGTGTGTTGTCAGTGTGTGTGTGTGTGTGTGTTGTCGGTGTGTGTGTGTGTGTGTGTTGTCGGTGTGTGTGTGTGTGTGTGTTGTCGGTGTGTGTGTGTGTGTTGTTGGTGTGTGTGTGTGTTGTCAGTGTGTGTGTGTGTTGCTGGTGTTTGTGTGTGTGTGTGTTGTCGGTGTGTGTGTGTGTGTTGTCGGTGTGTGTGTGTGTGTTGTCGGTGTGTGTGTGTGTGTGTGTGTGTGTTGTCGGTGTGTGTGTGTGTGTTGTCGGTGTGTGTGTGTGTGTTGTCGGTGTGTTTGTGTGTGTGTGTTGTCGCTGTGTGTGTGTGTGTTGTCGGTGTGTGTGTGTGTGTTGTGTGTGTGTGTGTTGTCGGTGTGTGTGTGTGTGTTGTCGGTGTGTGTGTGTGTTGTCGGTGTGTGTGTGTGTGTGTTGTCGGTGTGTGTGTGTGTGTGTTGTCGGTGTGTGTGTGTGTGTGTTGTCGGTGTGTGTGTGTGTTGTCGGTGTGTGTGTGTGTGTGTGTGTGTGTTGTCGGTGTGTGTGTGTGTGTTGTCGGTGTGTGTGTGTTTATGTGTTGTCGGTGTGTGTGTGTGTGTGTTGTCTGTGTGTGTGTGTGTGTTGTCGGTGTGTGTGTGTGTGTTGTCGGTGTGTGTGTGTGTGTTGTCGGTGTGTGTGTGTGTGTGTTGTGTGTGTGTGTGTGTTGTCGGTGTGTGTGTTTGTGTGTTGTCGTTGTGTGTGTGTGTGTGTGTTGTCGGTGTGTGTGTGTGTGTGTTGTCGGTGTGTGTGTGTGTTGTCGGTGTGTGTGTGTGTGTGTGTTGTCGGTGTGTGTGTGTGTGTGTTGTCGGTGTGTGTGTGTGTGTTGTCGGTGTGTGTGTGTGTTGTTGGTGTGTGTGTGTGTGTGTGTGTTGTCGGTGTGTGTGTGTTATCGGTGTGTGTGTGTGTTGTCGGTGTGTGTGTGTGTGTGTGTGTTGTCGGTGTGTGTGTGTGTGTGTTGTCGGTGTGTGTGTGTGTGTTGTCGGTGTGTGTGTGTGTGTGTTGTGGGTGTGTTGTCGGTGTGTGTGTGTGTGTGTTGTCGGTGTGTGCGTGTGTGTTTTGTCGGTGTGTGTGTGTGTTGTCGGTGTGTGTGTGTGTGTTGTGTGTGTGTGTGTTGTCGGTGTGTGTGTGTGTTGTCGGTGTGTGTGTTGTCGGTGTGTGTGTGTGTGTGTGTGTGTTGTCGGTGTGTGTGTGTGTGTTGTCGGTGTGTGTGTGTGTTGTCGGTGTGTGTGTGTGTGTGTTGTCAGTGTGTGTGTGTGTGTGTGTTGTCGGTGTGTGTGTGTGTGTGTGTTGTCGGTGTGTGTGTGTGTGTGTGTTGTCGGTGTGTGTGTGTGTGTTGTTGGTGTGTGTGTGTGTGTGTTGTCAGTGTGTGTGTGTGTTGCTGGTGTTTGTGTGTGTGTGTGTTGTCGGTGTGTGTGTGTGTGTTGTCGGTGTGTGTGTGTGTGTTGTCGGTGTGTGTGTGTGTGTGTGTGTGTGTTGTCGGTGTGTGTGTGTGTGTTGTCGGTGTGTGTGTGTGTGTTGTCGGTGTGTTTGTGTGTGTGTGTTGTCGCTGTGTGTGTGTGTGTTGTCGGTGTGTGTGTGTGTGTGTTGTGTGTGTGTGTGTTGTCGGTGTGTGTGTGTGTGTTGTCGGTGTGTGTGTGTGTTGTCGGTGTGTGTGTGTGTGTGTTGTCGGTGTGTGTGTGTGTGTGTTGTCGGTGTGTGTGTGTGTGTGTTGTCGGTGTGTGTGTGTGTTGTCGGTGTGTGTGTGTGTGTGTGTGTGTGTGTTGTCGGTGTGTGTGTGTGTGTTGTCGGTGTGTGTGTGTTTATGTGTTGTCGGTGTGTGTGTGTGTGTGTTGTCGGTGTGTGTGTGTGTGTTGTCGGTGTGTGTGTGTGTGTTGTCGGTGTGTGTGTGTGTTGTCGGTTTGTGTGTGTGTGTGTGTGTTGTCGGTGTGTGTGTGTGTGTTGTCGGTGTGTGTGTGTGTTGTCGGTGTGTGTGTGTGTGTGTTGTCGGTGTGTGTGTGTGTGTTGTCGGTGTGTGTGTGTGTGTTGTCGGTGTGTGTGTGTGTGTTGTGTGTGTGTGTGTTGTCGGTGTGTGTGTGTGTGTTGTCGGTGTGTGTGTGTGTGTGTGTTGTCGGTGTGTGTGTGTGTTGTCGGTGTGTGTGTGTGTGTGTGTTGTCGGTGTGTGTGTGTGTGTTGTCGGTGTGTGTGTGTTTATGTGTTGTCGGTGTGTGTGTGTGTGTGTTGTCGGTGTGTGTGTGTGTGTTGTCGGTGTGTGTGTGTGTGTTGTCGGTGTGTGTGTGTGTTGTCGGTTTGTGTGTGTGTGTGTGTGTTGTCGGTGTGTGTGTGTGTGTTGTCGGTGTGTGTGTGTGTTGTCGGTGTGTGTGTGTGTGTTGTCGGTGTGTGTGTGTGTATGTGTTGTCGGTGTGTGTGTGTGTGTGTGTGTTGTCGGTGTGTGTGTGTGTGTGTTGTCGGTGTGTGTGTGTGTGTGTGTTGTCGGTATGTGTGTGTGTGTTACTGGTGTTTGTGTGTGTGTGTGTTGTCGGTGTGTGTGTGTGTGTTGTCGGTGTGTGTGTGTGTGTGTGTGTGTGTTGTCGGTGTGTGTGTGTGTGTTGTCGGTGTGTGTGTGTGTGTGTGTTGTCGGGGTGTGTGTGTGTTGTCGGTGTGTGTGTGTGTGTTGTCGGTGTGTTTGTGTGTGTGTGTGGTCGGTGTGTGTGTGTGTGTGTTGTCGGTGTGTGTGTGTGTTGTGTGTGTGTGTGTTGTCGGTGTGTGTGTGTTGTCGGTGTGTGTGTGTGTGTTGTCGGTGTGTGTGTGTGTGTTGTCGGTGTGTGTGTGTGTGTGTGTGTGTTGTCGGTGTGTGTGTGTGTGTTGTCGGTGTGTGTGTGTGTGTGTTGTCGGTGTGTGTGTGTGTGTTGTCGGTGTGTGTGTGTGTGTGTTGTGTGTGTGTGTGTGTGTTGTCGGTGTGTGTGTTTGTGTGTTGTCGTTGTGTGTGTGTGTGTGTGTTGTCGGTGTGTGTGTGTGTGTGTTGTCGGTGTGTGTGTGTGTTGTCGGTGTGTGTGTGTGTGTGTGTTGTCGGTGTGTGTGTGTGTGTGTTGTCGGTGTGTGTGTGTGTTGTCGGTGTGTGTGTGTGTGTGTTGTCGGTGTGTGTGTGTGTGTGTGTGTTGTCGGTTTGTGTGTGTTATCGGTGTGTGTGTGTGTTGTCGGTGTGTGTGTGTGTGTGTGTGTTGTCGGTGTGTGTGTGTGTGTGTTGTCGGTGTGTGTGTGTGTGTTGTCGGTGTGTGTGTGTGTGTGTTGTGGGTGTGTTGTCGGTGTGTGTGTGTGTGTGTTGTCGGTGTGTGCGTGTGTGTTTTGTCGGTGTGTGTGTGTGTTGTCGGTGTGTGTGTGTGTGTTGTGTGTGTGTGTGTTGTCGGTGTGTGTGTGTGTTGTCGGTGTGTGTGTTGTCGGTGTGTGTGTGTGTGTGTGTGTGTTGTCGGTGTGTGTGTGTGTGTTGTCGGTGTGTGTGTGTGTTGTCGGTGTGTGTGTGTGTTGTCAGTGTGTGTGTGTGTGTGTGTTGTCGGTGTGTGTGTGTGTGTGTGTTGTCGGTGTGTGTGTGTGTGTGTGTTGTCGGTGTGTGTGTGTGTGTTGTTGGTGTGTGTGTGTGTGTGTTGTCAGTGTGTGTGTGTGTTGCTGGTGTTTGTGTGTGTGTTTGTGTTGTCGGTGTGTGTGTGTGTGTTGTCGGTGTGTGTGTGTGTGTTGTCGGTGTGTGTGTGTGTGTGTGTGTGTGTTGTCGGTGTGTGTGTGTGTGTTGTCGGTGTGTGTGTGTGTGTTGTCGGTGTGTTTGTGTGTGTGTGTTGTCGCTGTGTGTGTGTGTGTTGTCGGTGTGTGTGTGTGTGTTGTGTGTGTGTGTGTTGTCGGTGTGTGTGTGTGTGTTGTCGGTGTGTGTGTGTGTTGTCGGTGTGTGTGTGTGTGTGTTGTCGGTGTGTGTGTGTGTGTGTTGTCGGTGTGTGTGTGTGTGTGTTGTCGGTGTGTGTGTGTGTTGTCGGTGTGTGTGTGTGTGTGTGTGTGTGTTGTCGGTGTGTGTGTGTGTGTTGTCGGTGTGTGTGTGTTTATGTGTTGTCGGTGTGTGTGTGTGTGTGTTGTCTGTGTGTGTGTGTGTGTTGTCGGTGTGTGTGTGTGTGTTGTCGGTGTGTGTGTGTGTGTTGTCGGTGTGTGTGTGTGTGTGTTGTGTGTGTGTGTGTGTTGTCGGTGTGTGTGTTTGTGTGTTGTCGTTGTGTGTGTGTGTGTGTGTTGTCGGTGTGTGTGTGTGTGTGTTGTCGGTGTGTGTGTGTGTTGTCGGTGTGTGTGTGTGTGTTGTCGGTGTGTGTGTGTGTGTGTTGTCGGTGTGTGTGTGTGTGTTGTCGGTGTGTGTGTGTGTTGTTGGTGTGTGTGTGTGTGTGTTTGTTGTCGGTGTGTGTGTGTTATCGGTGTGTGTGTGTGTTGTCGGTGTGTGTGTGTGTGTGTGTGTTGTCGGTGTGTGTGTGTGTGTGTTGTCGGTGTGTGTGTGTGTGTTGTCGGTGTGTGTGTGTGTGTGTTGTGGGTGTGTTGTCGGTGTGTGTGTGTGTGTGTTGTCGGTGTGTGCGTGTGTGTTTTGTCGGTGTGTGTGTGTGTTGTCGGTGTGTGTGTGTGTGTTGTGTGTGTGTGTGTTGTCGGTGTGTGTGTGTGTTGTCGGTGTGTGTGTTGTCGGTGTGTGTGTGTGTGTGTGTGTGTTGTCGGTGTGTGTGTGTGTGTTGTCGGTGTGTGTGTGTGTTGTCGGTGTGTGTGTGTGTGTGTTGTCAGTGTGTGTGTGTGTGTGTGTTGTCGGTGTGTGTGTGTGTGTGTGTTGTCGGTGTGTGTGTGTGTGTGTGTTGTCGGTGTGTGTGTGTGTGTTGTTGGTGTGTGTGTGTGTGTGTTGTCAGTGTGTGTGTGTGTTGCTGGTGTTTGTGTGTGTGTGTGTTGTCGGTGTGTGTGTGTGTGTTGTCGGTGTGTGTGTGTGTGTTGTCGGTGTGTGTGTGTGTGTGTGTGTGTGTTGTCGGTGTGTGTGTGTGTGTTGTCGGTGTGTGTGTGTGTGTTGTCGGTGTGTTTGTGTGTGTGTGTTGTCGCTGTGTGTGTGTGTGTTGTCGGTGTGTGTGTGTGTGTGTTGTGTGTGTGTGTGTTGTCGGTGTGTGTGTGTGTGTTGTCGGTGTGTGTGTGTGTTGTCGGTGTGTGTGTGTGTGTGTTGTCGGTGTGTGTGTGTGTGTGTTGTCGGTGTGTGTGTGTGTGTGTTGTCGGTGTGTGTGTGTGTTGTCGGTGTGTGTGTGTGTGTGTGTGTGTTGTCGGTGTGTGTGTGTGTGTTGTCGGTGTGTGTGTGTTTATGTGTTGTCGGTGTGTGTGTGTGTGTGTTGTCGGTGTGTGTGTGTGTGTTGTCGGTGTGTGTGTGTGTGTTGTCGGTGTGTGTGTGTGTTGTCGGTTTGTGTGTGTGTGTGTGTGTTGTCGGTGTGTGTGTGTGTGTTGTCGGTGTGTGTGTGTGTTGTCGGTGTGTGTGTGTGTTGTCGGTGTGTGTGTGTGTGTTGTCGGTGTGTGTGTGTGTGTTGTCGGTGTGTGTGTGTGTGTTGTGTGTGTGTGTGTTGTCGGTGTGTGTGTGTGTGTTGTCGGTGTGTGTGTGTGTGTGTGTTGTCGGTGTGTGTGTGTGTTGTCGGTGTGTGTGTGTGTGTGTGTTGTCGGTGTGTGTGTGTGTGTTGTCGGTGTGTGTGTGTTTATGTGTTGTCGGTGTGTGTGTGTGTGTGTTGTCGGTGTGTGTGTGTGTGTTGTCGGTGTGTGTGTGTGTGTTGTCGGTGTGTGTGTGTGTTGTCGGTGTGTGTGTGTGTGTTGTCGGTGTGTGTGTGTGTTGTCGGTGTGTGTGTGTGAGTGTGTGTGTGTGTTGTCGGTGTGTGTGTGTTGTCGGTGTGTGTGTGTGTGTGTGTTGTCGGTGTGTGTGTGTGTGTGTGTGTGTTGTCGGTGTGTGTGTGTGTGTTGTCGGTGTGTGTGTGTGTGTGTGTTGTCGGTGTGTATGTGTGTGTGTTGTCAGTGTGTGTGTGCGTGTGTTGTCGGTGTGTGTGTGTTTATGTGTTGTCGGTGTGTGTGTGTGTGTGTTGTCGGTGTGTGTGTGTGCGTGTGTTGTCGGTGTGTGTGTGTGTGTGTTGTCGGTGTGTGTGTGTGTGTGTGTTGTCGGTGTGTGTGTGTGTGTGTTGTCGGTGTGTGTGTGTGCGTGTGTTGTCGGTGTGTGTGTGTGTGTGTTGTCGGTGTGTGTGTGTGTGTGTTGTCGGTGTGTGTGTGTGTTGTCGGTGTGTGTGTGTGTGTGTTGTCGGTGTGTGTGTGTGTGTTGTCGGTGTGTGTGTGTGTGTTGTCGGTGTGTGTGTGTGTTGTCGGTTTGTGTGTGTGTGTGTGTGTTGTCGGTGTGTGTGTGTGTTGTCGGTGTGTGTGTGTGTGTGTTGTCGGTGTGTGTGTGTGTGTGTTGTCGGTGTGTGTGTGTGTGTTGTCGGTGTGTGTGTGTGTGTTGTGTGTGTGTGTGTTGTCGGTGTGTGTGTGTGTGTTGTCGGTGTGTGTGTGTGTGTGTGTGTTGTCGGTGTGTGTGTGTGTGTGTGTTGTCGGTGTGTGTGTGTGTGTGTGTGTTGTCGGTGTGTGTGTGTGTGTGTGTGTGTGTGTGTGTTGTCGGTGTGTGTGTTGTCGGTTTGTGTGTGTGTGTGTGTGTTGTCGGTGTGTGTGTGTGTGTGTTGTCGGTGTGTGTGTGTGTTGTCTGTGTGTGTGTGTGTGTTGTCGGTGTGTGTGTGTGTTGTCGGTGTGTGTGTATGAGTGTGTGTGTGTGTTGTCGGTGTGTGTGTGTGCTGTCGGTGTGTGTGTGTGTGTGTTGTCGGTGTGTGTGAGTGTGTGTTGTCGGTGTGTGTGTGTGTTGTCGGTGTGTGTGTGTGTGTGTGTTGTCGGTGTGTGTGTGTGTGTTGTCGGTGTGTGTGTGTTTATGTGTTGTCGGTGTGTGTGTGTGTGTGTTGTCGGTGTGTGTGTGTGTGTTGTCGGTGTGTGTGTGTGTGTTGTCGGTGTGTGTGTGTGTTGTCGGTTTGTGTGTGTGTGTGTGTGTTGTCGGTGTGTGTGTGTGTGTTGTCGGTGTGTGTGTGTGTTGTCGGTGTGTGTGTGTGAGTGTGTGTGTGTGTTGTCGGTGTGTGTGTGTTGTCGGTGTGTGTGTGTGTGTGTGTTGTCGGTGTGTGTGTGTGTGTGTGTGTGTGTTGTCGGTGTGTGTGTGTGTGTGTTGTCGGTGTGTGTGTGTGTGTGTGTTGTCGGTGTGTATGTGTGTGTGTTGTCAGTGTGTGTGTGTGTGTGTTGTCGGTGTGTGTGTGTTTATGTGTTGTCGGTGTGTGTGTGTGTGTGTTGTCGGTGTGTGTGTGTGTGTTGTCGGTGTGTGTGTGTGTGTGTGTGTGTGTGTTGTGTGTGTGTGTGTGTGTTGTCGGTGTGTGTGTGTGTGTGTTGTCGGTGTGTGTGTGTGTTGTCGGTGTGTGTGTGTGTGTGTTGTCGGTGTGTGTGTGTGTGTGTGTGTTGTCGGTGTGTGTGTGTGTTGTCGGTGTGTGTGTGTGTGTGTGTTGTCGGTGTGTGTGTGTGTGTGTTGTCGGTGTGTGTGTGTGTGTGTGTTGTCGGTGTGTGTGTGTGTGTTGTCGGTGTGTGTGTGTGTGTGTTGTCGGTGTGTGTGTGTGTGTTGTCGGTGTGTGTGTGTGTTGTCGGTGTGTGTGTGTGTGTGTGTTGTCGGTGTGTGTGTGTTATCGGTGTGTGTGTGTGTGTGTGTTGTCGGTGTGTGTGTGTGTTGTCGGTGTGTGTGTGTGTGTGTTGTCGGTGTGTGTGTGTGTGTTGTCGGTGTGTGTGTGTTGTCGGTGTGTGTGTGTGTGTGTTGTGGGTGTGTTGTCGGTGTGTGTGTGTGTGTGTTGTCGGTGTGTGCGTGTGTGTTTTGTCGGTGTGTGTGTGTGTGTGTTGTCGGTGTGTGTGTGTTGTCGGTGTGTGTGTGTGTGATTTGTCGGTGTGTGTGTGTGTGTGTTGTCAGTGTGTGTGTGTGTGTGTGTTGTCGGTGTGTGTGTGTGTGTGTGTTGTCGGTGTGTGTGTGTGTGTGTGTTGTCGGTGTGTGTGTGTGTGTTGTCGGTGTGTGTGTGTGTGTGTTGTCAGTGTGTGTGTGTGTTGCTGGTGTTTGTGTGTGTGTGTGTTGTCGGTGTGTGTGTGTGTTGTCGGTGTGTGTGTGTGTGTGTGTGTGTGTGTGTGTTGTCGGTGTGTGTTTGTGTGTTGTCGGTGTGTGTGTGTGTGTTGTCGGTGTGTGTGTGTTGTCGGTGTGTTTGTGTGTGTGTGTTGTCGCTGTGTGTGTGTGTTGTCGGTGTGTGTGTGTGTGTGTTGTGTGTGTGTGTGTGTTGTCGGTGTGTGTGTGTGTGTGTTGTCGGTGTGTGTGTGTTATCGGTGTGTGTGTGTGTTGTCGGTGTGTGTGTGTGTGTGTGTGTTGTCGGTGTGTGTGTGTGTGTGTTGTCGGTGTGTGTGTGTGTGTTGTCGGTGTGTGTGTGTGTGTGTTGTGGGTGTGTTGTCGGTGTGTGTGTGTGTGTTGTCGGTGTGTGCGTGTGTGTTTTGTCGGTGTGTGTGTGTGTTGTCGGTGTGTGTGTGTGTGTTGTGTGTGTGTGTGTTGTCGGTGTGTGTGTGTGTTGTCGGTGTGTGTGTTGTCGGTGTGTGTGTGTGTGTGCGTGTGTTGTCGGTGTGTGTGTGTGTGTGTTGTCGGTGTGTGTGTGTGTTGTCGGTGTGTGTGTGTGTGTGTTGTCAGTGTGTGTGTGTGTGTGTGTTGTCGGTGTGTGTGTGTGTGTGTGTTGTCGGTGTGTGTGTGTGTGTGTGTTGTCGGTGTGTGTGTGTGTGTTGTTGGTGTGTGTGTGTGTGTGTTGTCAGTGTGTGGGTGTGTTGCTGGTGTTTGTGTGTGTGTGTGTTGTCGGTGTGTGTGTGTGTGTTGTCGGTGTGTGTGTGTGTGTTGTCGGTGTGTGTGTGTGTGTGTGTGTGTGTTGTCGGTGTGTGTGTGTGTGTTGTCGGTGTGTGTGTGTGTGTTGTCGGTGTGTTTGTGTGTGTGTGTTGTCGCTGTGTGTGTGTGTGTTGTCGGTGTGTGTGTGTGTGTGTTGTGTGTGTGTGTGTGTTGTCGGTGTGTGTGTGTGTGTTGTCGGTGTGTGTGTGTGTTGTCGGTGTGTGTGTGTGTTGTCGGTGTGTGTGTGTGTGTGTTGTCGGTGTGTGTGTGTGTGTGTTGTCGGTGTGTGTGTGTGTTGTCGGTGTGTGTGTGTGTGTGTGTGTGTGTGTTGTCGGTGTGTGTGTGTGTGTTGTCGGTGTGTGTGTGTTTATGTGTTGTCGGTGTGTGTGTGTGTGTGTTGTCGGTGTGTGTGTGTGTTGTCGGTGTGTGTGTGTGTGTTGTCGGTGTGTGTGTGTGTTGTCGGTTTGTGTGTGTGTGTGTGTGTTGTCGGTGTGTGTGTGTGTGTTGTCGGTGTGTGTGTGTGTTGTCGGTGTGTGTGTGTGTGTGTTGTCGGTGTGTGTGTGTGTGTTGTCGGTGTGTGTGTGTGTGTTGTCGGTGTGTGTGTGTGTGTTGTGTGTGTGTGTGTTGTCGGTGTGTGTGTGTGTGTTGTCGGTGTGTGTGTGTGTGTGTGTTGTCGGTGTGTGTGTGTTGTCTGTGTGTGTGTGTGTGTGTTGTCGGTGTGTGTGTGTGTGTGTGTGTTGTCGGTGTGTGTGTGTGTGTGTTGTCGGTGTGTGTGTGTGTGTGTGTGTTGTCGGTGTGTGTGTGTGTGTGTGTGTGTGTTGTCGGTGTGTGTGTTGTCGGTTTGTGTGTGTGTGTGTGTGTTGTCGGTGTGTGTGTGTGTGTGTTGTCGGTGTGTGTGTGTGTTGTCTGTGTGTGTGTGTGTGTTGTCGGTGTGTGTGTGTGTTGTCGGTGTGTGTGTATGAGTGTGTGTGTGTGTTGTCGGTGTGTGTGTGTGTTGTCGGTGTGTGTGTGTGTGTGTTGTCGGTGTGTGTGTGTGTGTGTGTTGTCGGTGTGTGTGTGTGTTGTCGGTGTGTGTGTGTGTGTGTGTTGTCGGTGTGTGTGTGTGTGTTGTCGGTGTGTGTGTGTTTATGTGTTGTCGGTGTGTGTGTGTGTGTGTGTGTTGTCGGTGTGTGTGTGTGTGTTGTCGGTGTGTGTGTGTGTGTTGTCGGTGTGTGTGTGTGTTGTCGGTTTGTGTGTGTGTGTGTGTGTTGTCGGTGTGTGTGTGTGTGTTGTCGGTGTGTGTGTGTGAGTGTGTGTGTGTGTTGTCGGTGTGTGTGTGTTGTCGGTGTGTGTGTGTGTGTTGTCGGTGTGTGTGTGTGTGTGTGTGTGTTGTCGGTGTGTGTGTGTGTGTTGTCGGTGTGTGTGTGTGTGTGTGTGTGTTGTCGGTGTGTATGTGTGTGTGTTGTCAGTGTGTGTGTGTGTGTGTTGTCGGTGTGTGTGTGTTTATGTGTTGTCGGTGTGTGTGTGTGTGTGTTGTCGGTGTGTGTGTGTGTTGTCGGTGTGTGTGTGTGTGTGTGTGTGTGTTGTGTGTGTGTGTGTGTGTGTTGTCGGTGTGTGTGTGTGTGTGTTGTCGGTGTGTGTGTGTGCGTGTGTTGTCGGTGTGTGTGTGTGTGTGTTGTCGGTGTGTGTGTGTGTGTGTTGTCGGTGTGTGTGTTTGTTGTCGTTGTGTGTGTGTGTGTGTTGTCGGTGTGTGTGTGTGTGTTGTCGGTGTGTGTGTGTGTGTTGTCGGTGTGTGTGTGTGTTGTCGGTTTGTGTGTGTGTGTGTGTGTTGTCGGTGTGTGTGTGTGTGTTGTCGGTGTGTGTGTGTGTTGTCGGTGTGTGTGTGTGTGTGTGTTGTCGGTGTGTGTGTGTGTGTTGTCGGTGTGTGTGTGTGTGTTGTCGGTGTGTGTGTGTGTGTTGTGTGTGTGTGTGTTGTCGGTGTGTGTGTGTGTGTTGTCGGTGTGTGTGTGTGTGTGTGTTGTCGGTGTGTGTGTGTGTGTTGTCTGTGTGTGTGTGTGTGTGTTGTCGGTGTGT
The DNA here is from genome assembly GCF_965601325.2 of Salmo salar. Taxonomy (NCBI): domain Eukaryota; kingdom Metazoa; phylum Chordata; class Actinopteri; order Salmoniformes; family Salmonidae; genus Salmo; species Salmo salar. The sequence goes on along the minus strand of NW_027675592.1, from coordinate 34,967 downwards.
GTGTGTGTGTGTGTGTTGTCGGTGTGTGTGTGTGTGTGTTGTCGGTGTGTGTGTGTGTGTGTGTGTTGTCGGTGTGTGTGTGTGTGTGTGTGTGTGTTGTCGGTGTGTGTGTTGTCGGTTTGTGTGTGTGTGTGTGTGTTGTCGGTGTGTGTGTGTGTGTGTGTTGTCGGTGTGTGTGTGTGTTGTCTGTGTGTGTGTGTGTGTTGTCGGTGTGTGTGTGTGTTGTCGGTGTGTGTGTATGAGTGTGTGTGTGTGTTGTCGGTGTGTGTGTGTGTTGTCGGTGTGTGTGTGTGTGTGTTGTCGGTGTGTGTGTGTGTGTGTGTTGTCGGTGTGTGTGTGTGTTGTCGGTGTGTGTGTGTGAGTGTGTGTGTGTGTTGTCGGTGTGTGTGTGTTGTCGGTGTGTGTGTGTGTGTGTGTGTTGTCGGTGTGTGTGTGTGTGTGTGTGTGTTGTCGGTGTGTGTGTGTTGTCGGTGTGTGTGTGTGTGTGTGTTGTCGGTGTGTATGTGTGTGTGTTGTCAGTGTGTGTGTGTGTGTGTTGTCGGTGTGTGTGTGTTTATGTGTTGTCGGTGTGTGTGTGTGTGTGTTGTCGGTGTGTGTGTGTGTGATTTGTCGGTGTTTGTGTGTGTGTGTTGTCAGTGTGTGTGTGTGTTGTCGGTGTGTGTGTGTGTGTGTGTTGTCGGTGTGTGTGTGTGTGTGTGTTGTCGGTGTGTGTGTGTGTGTTGTCGGTGTGTGTGTGTGTGTGTTGTCAGTGTGTGTGTGTGTTGCTGGTGTTTGTGTGTGTGTGTGTTGTCGGTGTGTGTGTGTGTGTTGTCGGTGTGTGTGTGTGTGTGTGTGTGTGTGTGTTGTCGGTGTGTGTTTGTGTGTTGTCGGTGTGTGTGTGTGTGTTGTCGGTGTGTGTGTGTTGTCGGTGTGTTTGTGTGTGTGTGTTGTCGCTGTGTGTGTGTGTTGTCGGTGTGTGTGTGTGTGTGTGTTGTGTGTGTGTGTGTGTTGTCGGTGTGTGTGTGTGTGTGTGTGTTGTCGGTGTGTGTGTGTTATCGGTGTGTGTGTGTGTTGTCGGTGTGTGTGTGTGTGTGTGTGTTGTCGGTGTGTGTGTGTGTGTGTTGTCGGTGTGTGTGTGTGTGTTGTCGGTGTGTGTGTGTGTGTGTTGTGGGTGTGTTGTCGGTGTGTGTGTGTGTGTGTTGTCGGTGTGTGCGTGTGTGTTTTGTCGGTGTGTGTGTGTGTTGTCGGTGTGTGTGTGTGTGTTGTGTGTGTGTGTGTTGTCGGTGTGTGTGTGTGTTGTCGGTGTGTGTGTTGTCGGTGTGTGTGTGTGTGTGTGTGTTGTCGGTGTGTGTGTGTGTGTTGTCGGTGTGTGTGTGTGTTGTCGGTGTGTGTGTGTGTGTGTTGTCAGTGTGTGTGTGTGTGTGTGTTGTCGGTGTGTGTGTGTGTGTGTGTTGTCGGTGTGTGTGTGTGTGTGTGTTGTCGGTGTGTGTGTGTGTGTTGTTGGTGTGTGTGTGTGTGTTGTCAGTGTGTGTGTGTGTTGCTGGTGTTTGTGTGTGTGTGTGTTGTCGGTGTGTGTGTGTGTGTTGTCGGTGTGTGTGTGTGTGTTGTCGGTGTGTGTGTGTGTGTGTGTGTGTGTGTTGTCGGTGTGTGTGTGTGTGTTGTCGGTGTGTGTGTGTGTGTTGTCGGTGTGTTTGTGTGTGTGTGTTGTCGCTGTGTGTGTGTGTGTTGTCGGTGTGTGTGTGTGTGTGTTGTGTGTGTGTGTGTTGTCGGTGTGTGTGTGTGTGTTGTCGGTGTGTGTGTGTGTTGTCGGTGTGTGTGTGTGTTGTCGGTGTGTGTGTGTGTGTGTTGTCGGTGTGTGTGTGTGTGTGTTGTCGGTGTGTGTGTGTGTTGTCGGTGTGTGTGTGTGTGTGTGTGTGTGTGTTGTCGGTGTGTGTGTGTGTGTTGTCGGTGTGTGTGTGTTTATGTGTTGTCGGTGTGTGTGTGTGTGTGTTGTCGGTGTGTGTGTGTGTGTTGTCGGTGTGTGTGTGTGTGTTGTCGGTGTGTGTGTGTGTTGTCGGTTTGTGTGTGTGTGTGTGTGTTGTCGGTGTGTGTGTGTGTGTTGTCGGTGTGTGTGTGTGTTGTCGGTGTGTGTGTGTGTGTGTTGTCGGTGTGTGTGTGTGTGTTGTCGGTGTGTGTGTGTGTGTTGTCGGTGTGTGTGTGTGTGTTGTGTGTGTGTGTGTTGTCGGTGTGTGTGTGTGTGTTGTCGGTGTGTGTGTGTGTGTGTGTTGTCGGTGTGTGTGTGTTGTCTGTGTGTGTGTGTGTGTGTTGTCGGTGTGTGTGTGTGTGTGTGTGTTGTCGGTGTGTGTGTGTGTGTGTTGTCGGTGTGTGTGTGTGTGTGTGTGTTGTCGGTGTGTGTGTGTGTGTGTGTGTGTGTTGTCGGTGTGTGTGTTGTCGGTTGTGTGTGTGTGTGTGTGTGTGTTGTCGGTGTGTGTGTGTGTGTGTTGTCGGTGTGTGTGTGTGTTGTCTGTGTGTGTGTGTGTGTTGTCGGTGTGTGTGTGTGTTGTCGGTGTGTGTGTATGTGTGTGTGTGTGTGTTGTCGGTGTGTGTGTGTGTTGTCGGTGTGTGTGTGTGTGTTGTCGGTGTGTGTGTGTGTGTGTTGTCGGTGTGTGTGTGTGTTGTCGGTGTGTGTGTGTGTGTGTGTTGTCGGTGTGTGTGTGTGTGTTGTCGGTGTGTGTGTGTTATGTGTTGTCGGTGTGTGTGTGTGTGTGTTGTCGGTGTGTGTGTGTGTGTTGTCGGTGTGTGTGTGTGTGTTGTCGGTGTGTGTGTGTGTTGTCGGTTTGTGTGTGTGTGTGTGTGTTGTCGGTGTGTGTGTGTGTGTTGTCGGTGTGTGTGTGTGTTGTCGGTGTGTGTGTGTGAGTGTGTGTGTGTGTTGTCGGTGTGTGTGTGTTGTCGGTGTGTGTGTGTGTGTTGTCGGTGTGTGTGTGTGTGTGTGTGTGTGTGTTGTCGGTGTGTGTGTGTGTGTTGTCGGTGTGTGTGTGTGTGTGTGTTGTCGGTGTGTGTGTGTGTGTGTTGTCGTGTGTGTGTGTGTGTGTTGTCGGTGTGTGTGTGTTTGTGTTGTCGGTGTGTGTGTGTGTGTGTTGTCGGTGTGTGTGTGTGTTGTCGTGTGTGTGTGTGTGTGTGTGTGTGTTGTCGTGTGTGTGTGTGTGTGTTGTCGGTGTGTGTGTGTGTGTGTTGTCGGTGTGTGTGTGTGTGTGTGTTGTCGGTGTGTGTGTGTGTGTGTTGTCGGTGTGTGTGTGTGTGTGTTGTCGGTGTGTGTGTGTGTTGTCGGTGTGTGTGTGTGTGTGTTGTCGGTGTGTGTGTGTGTGTTGTCGGTGTGTGTGTGTGTGTTGTCGGTGTGTGTGTGTGTTGTCGGTGTGTGTGTGTGTGTGTGTGTTGTCGGTGTGTGTGTGTGTGTTGTCGGTGTGTGTGTGTGTTGTCGGTGTGTGTGTGTGTGTGTGTGTTGTCGGTGTGTGTGTGTGTGTTGTCGGTGTGTGTGTGTGTGTTGTCGGTGTGTGTGTGTGTGTGTGTGTGTGTGTGTGTTGTCGGTGTGTGTGTGTGTGTTGTCGGTGTGTGTGTGTGTGTGTGTTGTCGGTGTGTGTGTGTGTGTTGTCGTGTGTGTGTGTGTGTGTGTTGTCGGTGTGTGTGTGTGTGTGTGTGTTGTCGGTGTGTGTGTGTGTGTGTTGTCGGTGTGTGTGTGTGTGTGTGTGTTGTCGGTGTGTGTGTGTGTGTGTGTGTGTGTGTCGGTGTGTGTGTTGTCGGTTGTGTGTGTGTGTGTGTGTTGTCGGTGTGTGTGTGTGTGTGTTGTCGGTGTGTGTGTGTGTTGTCTGTGTGTGTGTGTGTGTTGTCGGTGTGTGTGTGTGTTGTCGGTGTGTGTGTGTGTGTGTGTGTGTGTGTTGTCGGTGTGTGTGTGTGTGTTGTCGGTGTGTGTGTGTGTGTTGTCGGTGTGTGTGTGTGTGTGTTGTCGGTGTGTGTGTGTGTGTGTGTTGTCGGTGTGTGGTGTGTGTGTGTGTGTGTGTGTGTTGTCGGTGTGTGTGTGTGTTGTCGGTGTGTGTGTGTGTGTGTGTGTGTCGGTGTGTGTGTGTGTGTGTGTGTGTTGTCGGTGTGTGTGTGTGTGTTGTCGGTGTGTGTGTGTGTGTGTTGTCGGTGTGTGTGTGTGTGTGTTGTCGGTGTGTGTGTGTGTGTGTTGTCGGTGTGTGTGTGTGTGTGTGTTGTCGGTGTGTGTGTGTGTGTGTTGTCGGTGTGTGTGTGTGTTGTCGTGTGTGTGTGTGTGTGTGTGTGTGTGTGTGTGTGTGTGTGTGTGTGTTGTCGGTGTGTGTGTGTGTGTGTTGTCGGTGTGTGTGTGTGTGTGTTGTCGGTGTGTGTGTGTGTGTGTGTCGGTGTGTGTGTGTGTGTGTTGTCGGTGTGTGTGTGTGTTGTCGGTGTGTGTGTGTGTGTGTTGTCGGTGTGTGTGTGTGTGTTGTCGGTGTGTGTGTGTGTGTTGTCGGTGTGTGTGTGTGTTGTCGGTTGTGTGTGTGTGTGTGTGTTGTCGGTGTGTGTGTGTGTGTTGTCGGTGTGTGTGTGTGTGTTGTCGGTGTGTGTGTGTGTGTGTTGTCGGTGTGTGTGTGTGTGTTGTCGGTGTGTGTGTGTGTGTTGTCGGTGTGTGTGTGTGTGTTGTGTGTGTGTGTGTTGTCGGTGTGTGTGTGTGTGTTGTCGGTGTGTGTGTGTGTGTGTGTGTGTGTTGTCGGTGTGTGTGTGTGTGTGTTGTCGGTGTGTGTGTGTGTGTGTTGTCGGTGTGTGTGGTGTGTGTGTGTGTGTTGTCGGTGTGTGTGTGTGTGTGTGTGTGTGTGTCGGTGTGTGTGTGTGTGTGTTGTCGGTGTGTGTGTGTGTGTGTTGTCGGTGTGTGTGTGTGTGTGTTGTCGGTGTGTGTGTGTGTTGTCGGTGTGTGTGTGTGTGTGTTGTCGGTGTGTGTGTGTGTTGTCGGTGTGTGTGTGTGGGTGTGTGTGTGTGTTGTCGGTGTGTGTGTGTGTGTTGTCGGTGTGTGTGTGTGTGTGTTGTCGGTGTGTGTGTGTGTGTGTTGTCGGTGTGTGTGTGTGTTGTCGGTCGGTGTGTGTGTGTGTGTTGTCGGTGTGTGTGTGTGTGTTGTCGGTGTGTGTGTGTGTGTGTTGTCGGTGTGTGTGTGTGTGTGTTGTCGGTGTGTGTGTGTGTGTGTGTGTGTGTGTGTGTGTGTGTTGTCGGTGTGTGTGTGTGTGTTGTCGTGTGTGTGTGTGTGTGTTGTCGGTGTGTGTGTGTGTGTTGTCGGTGTGTGTGTGTTGTGTTGTCGGTGTGTGTGTGTGTGTGTGTGTCGGTGTGTGTGTGTGTGTGTTGTCGGTGTGTGTGTGTGTGTTGTCGGTGTGTGTGTGTGTGTGTTGTCGTGTGTGTGTGTGTGTGTGTGTGTTGTCGGTGTGTGTGTGTGTGTTGTCGGTGTGTGTGTGTGTGTGTTGTCGGTGTGTGTGTGTGTGTGTGTGTCGGTGTGTGTGTGTGTGTGTTGTCGGTGTGTGTGTGTGTGTGTGTCGTGTGTGTGTGTGTGTGTTGTCGGTGTGTGTGTGTGTGTTGTCGGTGTGTGTGTGTGTGTGTGTTGTCGGTGTGTGTGTGTGTGTGTGTCGTGTGTGTGTGTGTGTTGTCGGTGTGTGTGTGTGTGTGTTGTCGGTGTGTGTTGTGTGTGTGTTGTCGGTGTGTGTGTGTGTGTTGTCGGTGTGTGTGTGTGTGTGTGTGTGTGTGTGTGTTGTCGGTGTGTGTGTGTGTGTGTTGTGTGTGTGTGTGTGTGTGTGTTGTCGGTGTGTGTGTGTGTGTGTTGTCGGTGTGTGTGTGTGTGTGTGTGTGTGTGTGTGTGTGTGTGTGTGTTGTCGGTGTGTGTGTGTGTGTGTGTGTGTGTGTGTGTGTGTGTTGTCGTGTGTGTGTGTGTGTGTGTTGTCGGTGTGTGTGTGTGTGTTGTCGGTGTGTGTGTGTGTGTTGTCGGTGTGTGTGTGTGTGTGTTGTCGGTGTGTGTGTGTGTGTGTGTGTGTGTGTGTGTGTGTGTGTGTGTGTTGTCGGTGTGTGTGTGTGTGTTGTCGGTGTGTGTGTGTGTGTGTTGTCGGTGTGTGTGTGTGTGTGTTGTCGGTGTGTGTGTGTGTTGTCGGTGTGTGTGTGTGTGTGTGTTGTCGGTGTGTGTGTGTGTGTTGTCGGTGTGTGTGTGTGTGTGTGTGTTGTCGGTGTGTGTGTGTGTGTGTTGTCGGTGTGTGTGTGTGTGTTGTCGGTGTGTGTGTGTGTGTTGTCGGTGTGTGTGTGTGTTGTCGGTTGTGTGTGTGTGTGTGTGTTGTCGGTGTGTGTGTGTGTGTTGTCGGTGTGTGTGTGTGTTGTCGTGTGTGTGTGTGTGTGTGTGTGTGTTGTCGGTGTGTGTGTGTTGTCGGTGTGTGTGTGTGTGTGTGTTGTCGGTGTGTGTGTGTGTGTGTGTGTGTTGTCGGTGTGTGTGTGTGTGTTGTCGGTGTGTGTGTGTGTGTGTGTTGTCGGTGTGTGTGTGTGTGTGTTGTCGTGTGTGTGTGTGTGTGTTGTCGGTGTGTGTGTGTTGTGTGTTGTCGGTGTGTGTGTGTGTGTGTTGTCGGTGTGTGTGTGTGTGTTGTCGGTGTGTGTGTGTGTGTGTGTGTGTGTGTGTGTGTGTGTGTGTGTGTGTTGTCGGTGTGTGTGTGTGTGTGTTGTCGGTGTGTGTGTGTGTGTGTGTTGTCGGTGTGTGTGTGTGTGTGTTGTCGGTGTGTGTGTGTGTGTGTTGTTGTCGGTGTGTGTGTGTGTTGTCGGTGTGTGTGTGTGTGTGTGTTGTCGGTGTGTGTGTGTGTGTGTTGTCGGTGTGTGTGTGTGTGTTGTCGGTGTGTGTGTGTGTGTTGTCGGTGTGTGTGTGTGTGTGTTGTCGGTGTGTGTGTGTGTGTTGTCGGTGTGTGTGTGTGTTGTCGGTGTGTGTGTGTGTGTGTGTTGTCGGTGTGTGTGTGTGTGTGTGTGTGTGTGTGTGTGTCGGTGTGTGTGTGTGTCGGTTTGTGTGTGTGTGTGTGTGTTGTCGGTGTGTGTGTGTGTGTGTTGTCGGTGTGTGTGTGTGTTGTCGTGTGTGTGTGTGTGTGTTGTCGGTGTGTGTGTGTGTTGTCGGTGTGTGTGTTGAGTGTGTGTGTGTGTTGTCGGTGTGTGTGTGTGTTGTCGGTGTGTGTGTGTGTGTGTTGTCGGTGTGTGTGTGTGTGTGTTGTCGGTGTGTGTGTGTGTTGTCGGTGTGTGTGTGTGTGTGTGTTGTCGGTGTGTGTGTGTGTGTTGTCGGTGTGTGTGTGTTTATGTGTTGTCGGTGTGTGTGTGTGTGTGTTGTCGGTGTGTGTGTGTGTGTTGTCGGTGTGTGTGTGTGTGTTGTCGGTGTGTGTGTGTGTTGTCGGTTTGTGTGTGTGTGTGTGTGTTGTCGGTGTGTGTGTGTGTGTTGTCGGTGTGTGTGTGTGTTGTCGGTGTGTGTGTGTGAGTGTGTGTGTGTGTTGTCGGTGTGTGTGTGTTGTCGGTGTGTGTGTGTGTGTGTGTTGTCGGTGTGTGTGTGTGTGTGTGTGTGTTGTCGGTGTGTGTGTGTGTGTTGTCGGTGTGTGTGTGTGTGTGTGTTGTCGGTGTGTATGTGTGTGTGTTGTCAGTGTGTGTGTGTGTGTGTTGTCGGTGTGTGTGTGTTTATGTGTTGTCGGTGTGTGTGTGTGTGTGTTGTCGGTGTGTGTGTGTGTGTGTGTTGTCGGTGTGTGTGTGTGTGTGTGTGTGTTGTGTGTGTGTGTGTGTGTGTTGTCGGTGTGTGTGTGTGTGTGTTGTCGGTGTGTGTGTGTGTGTGTGTTGTCGGTGTGTGTGTGTGTGTGTTGTCGGTGTGTGTGTGTGTGTGTGTTGTCGGTGTGTGTGTGTGTTGTCGGTGTGTGTGTGTGTGTGTGTTGTCGGTGTGTGTGTGTGTGTGTTGTCGGTGTGTGTGTGTGTGTTGTCGGTGTGTGTGTGTGTGTTGTCGGTGTGTGTGTGTGTGTGTTGTCGGTGTGTGTGTGTGTGTTGTCGGTGTGTGTGTGTGTTGTCGGTGTGTGTGTGTGTGTGTGTTGTCGGTGTGTGTGTGTTGTCGGTGTGTGTGTGTGTGTGTTGTCGGTGTGTGTGTGTGTGTTGTCGGTGTGTGTGTGTGTTGTCGGTGTGTGTGTGTTGTCGGTGTGTGTGTGTTGTCGGTGTGTGTGTGTGTGTGTTGTGGGTGTGTTGTCGGTGTGTGTGTGTGTGTGTTGTCGGTGTGTGCGTGTGTGTTTTGTCGGTGTGTGTGTGTGTGTGTTGTCGGTGTGTGTGTGTTGTCGGTGTGTGTGTGTGTGTTTGTCGGTGTGTGTGTGTGTGTGTTGTCAGTGTGTGTGTGTGTGTGTGTTGTCGGTGTGTGTGTGTGTGTGTGTTGTCGGTGTGTGTGTGTGTGTGTGTTGTCGGTGTGTGTGTGTGTGTTGTCGGTGTGTGTGTGTGTGTGTTGTCAGTGTGTGTGTGTGTTGTCGGTGTGTGTGTGTGTTGTCGGTGTGTGTGTGTTGTCGGTGTGTGTGTGTGTGTGTGTGTGTGTGTGTGTGTGTGTTGTCGGTGTGTGTTTGTGTGTTGTCGGTGTGTGTGTGTGTGTTGTCGGTGTGTGTGTGTTGTCGGTGTGTTTGTGTGTGTGTGTTGTCGCTGTGTGTGTGTGTTGTCGGTGTGTGTGTGTGTGTGTGTGTTGTGTGTGTGTGTGTTGTCGGTGTGTGTGTGTGTGTTGTCGTGTGTGTGTGTGTTGTCGGTGTGTGTGTGTGTGTGTCGGTGTGTGTGTGTGTGTGTGTTGTCGGTGTGTGTGTGTGTGTGTGTTGTCGGTGTGTGTGTGTGTGTTGCTGGTGTTTGTGTGTGTGTGTGTTGTCGGTGTGTGTGTGTGTGTGTTGTCGGTGTGTGTGTGTGTGTGTGTGTGTGTTGTCGGTGTGTGTGTGTGTGTTGTCGGTGTGTGTGTGTGTTGTCGGGTGTGTGTGTGTGTGTTGTCGGTGTGTGTGTGTGTGTTGTCGGTGTGTTTGTGTGTGTGTGTGGTCGGTGTGTGTGTGTGTTGTCGGTGTGTGTGTGTGTGTTGTGTGTGTGTGTGTTGTCGGTGTGTGTGTGTGTGTTGTCGGTGTGTGTGTGTGTGTGTTGTCGGTGTGTGTGTGTGTGTGTGTGTGTTGTCGGTGTGTGTGTGTGTGTGTTTGTGTTGTCGGTGTGTGTGTGTGTGTGTTGTGTGTGTGTGTGTTGTCGGTGTGTGTGTGTTTTGTCGGTGTGTGTGTGTGTGTGTTGTCGGTGTGTGTGTGTGTGTGTTGTCGGTGTGTGTGTGTGTGTTGTCGGTGTGTGTGTGTGTGTGTGTGTGTGTTGTCGGTGTGTGTGTGTGTGTTGTCGGTGTGTGTGTGTGTGTTGTCGGTGTGTGTGTGTGTGTGTGTGTGTGTGTGTGTGTTGTAGGTGTGTGTGTGTGTGTGTTGTGTGTGTGTGTGTGTGTTGTCGGTGTGTGTGTGTGTGTGTTGTCGGTGTGTGTGTGTGTGTGTGTTGTCGGTGTGTGTGTGTGTGTGTTGTCGGTGTGTGTGTGTTTTGTCGGTGTGTGTGTGTGTGTGTGTTGTCGGTGTGTGTGTGTGTGTGTTGTCGGTGTGTGTGTGTGTGTTGTCGGTGTGTGTGTGTGTGTTGTCGGTGTGTTGTGTGTGTTGTTGTGTGTGTGTGTGTTGTCGGTGTGTGTGTGTGTGTTGTCGGTGTGTGTGTGTGTGTTGTCGGTGTGTGTGTGTGTGTGTGTCGTGTGTGTGTGTGTGTTGTCGGTGTGTGTGTGTGTGTGTGTGTGTGTGTTGTCGGTGTGTGTGTGTGTGTTGTCGGTGTGTGTGTGTGTGTGTTGTCGGTGTGTGTGTGTGTGTGTTGTCGGTGTGTGTGTGTGTGTGTGGTGTCGGTGTGTGTGTGTGTGTGTGTGTGTGTGTGTGTGTCGGTGTGTGTGTGTGTGTGTCGTGTGTGTGTGTGTTGTCGGTGTGTGTGTGTGTGTTGTCGGTGTGTGTGTGTGTGTGTTGTCGGTGTGTGTGTGTGTTGTCGGTGTGTGTGTGTGTGTGTTGTCGTGTGTGTGTGTGTGTGTGTTGTCGGTGTGTGTGTGTGTGTTGTCGGTGTGTGTGTGTGTGTGTGTGTGTGTTGTCGGTGTGTTGTGTGTGTGTTGTCGTGTGTGTGTGTGTGTGTTGTCGGTGTGTGTGTGTGTGTGTCGGTGTGTGTGTGTCGTGTGTGTGTCGGTGTGTGTGTGTTGTCGGTGTGTGTGTGTGTGTGTGTGTCGTGTGTGTTGTCGGTGTGTGTGTGTGTGTGTTGTCGGTGTGTGTGTGTGTGTGTTGTCGGTGTGTGTGTGTGTGTGTGTGTGTGTGTGTGTGTGTTGTCGGTTTGTGTGTGTGTGTGTGTGTTGTCGGTGTGTGTGTGTTGTCGGTGTGTGTGTGTGTGTTGTCGGTGTGTGTGTGTTGTCGGTGTGTTTGTGTGTGTGTGTTGTCGCAGTGTGTGTGTGTGTGTTGTCGGTGTGTGTGTGTGTGTGTGTTGTGTGTGTGTGTGTTGTCGGTGTGTGTGTGTGTGTGTTGTCGGTGTGTGTGTGTGTATGTGTTGTCGGTGTGTGTGTGTGTGTGTGTTGTCGGTGTGTGTGTGTGTGTGTTGTCGGTGTGTGTGTGTGTGTGTGTTGTCGGTATGTGTGTGTGTGTTGCTGGTGTTTGTGTGTGTGTGTGTTGTCGGTGTGTGTGTGTGTGTTGTCGGTGTGTGTGTGTGTGTGTGTGTGTGTTGTCGGTGTGTGTGTGTGTGTTGTCGGTGTGTGTGTGTGTGTGTTGTCGGGGTGTGTGTGTGTTGTCGGTGTGTGTGTGTGTGTTGTCGGTGTGTTTGTGTGTGTGTGTGGTCGGTGTGTGTGTGTGTGTGTTGTCGGTGTGTGTGTGTGTTGTGTGTGTGTGTGTTGTCGGTGTGTGTGTGTGTGTTGTCGGTGTGTGTGTGTGTGTTGTCGGTGTGTGTGTGTGTGTGTGTTGTCGGTGTGTGTGTGTGTGTGTTTGTGTTGTCGGTGTGTGTGTGTGTGTGTTGTGTGTGTATGTGTTGTCGGTGTGTGTGTGTTTTGTCGGTGTGTGTGTGTGTGTGTTGTCGGTGTGTGTGTGTGTGTGTTGTCGGTGTGTGTGTGTGTGTTGTCGGTGTGTGTGTGTGTGTGTGTGTGTTGTCGGTGTGTGTGTGTGTGTTGTCGGTGTGTGTGTGTGTTGTCGGTGTGTGTGTGTGTGTTGTCGGTGTGTGTGTGTGTGTGTTGTGTGTGTGTGTGTGTGTTGTCGGTGTGTGTGTGTGTGTGTTGTCGTTGTGTGTGTGTGTGTGTGTTGTCGGTGTGTGTGTGTGTTGTCGGTGTGTGTGTATGAGTGTGTGTGTGTGTTGTCGGTGTGTGTGTGTGTTGTCGGTGTGTGTGTGTGTGTGTTTTTGGTGTGTGTGAGTGTGTGTTGTCGGTGTGTGTGTGTGTTGTCGGTGTGTGTGTGTGTGTGTGTTGTCGGTGTGTGTGTGTGTGTGTTGTCGGTGTGTGTGTGTTTATGTGTTGTCGGTGTGTGTGTGTGTGTGTTGTCGGTGTGTGTGTGTGTGTTGTCGGTGTGTGTGTGTGTGTTGTCGGTGTGTGTGTGTGTTGTCGGTTTGTGTGTGTGTGTGTGTGTTGTCGGTGTGTGTGTGTGTGTTGTCGGTGTGTGTGTGTGTTGTCGGTGTGTGTGTGTGAGTGTGTGTGTGTGTTGTCGGTGTGTGTGTGTTGTCGGTGTGTGTGTGTGTGTGTGTTGTCGGTGTGTGTGTGTGTGTGTGTGTGTTGTCGGTGTGTGTGTGTGTGTTGTCGGTGTGTGTGTGTGTTGTCGGGGTGTGTGTGTGTGTGTTGTCGGTGTGTGTGTGTGTGTTGTCGGTGTGTTTGTGTGTGTGTGTGGTCGGTGTGTGTGTGTGTTGTCGGTGTGTGTGTGTGTGTTGTGTGTGTGTGTGTTGTCGGTGTGTGTGTGTGTGTTGTCGGTGTGTGTGTGTGTGTGTTGTCGGTGTGTGTGTGTGTGTGTGTGTGTTGTCGGTGTGTGTGTGTGTGTGTTTGTGTTGTCGGTGTGTGTGTGTGTGTGTTGTGTGTGTGTGTGTTGTCGGTGTGTGTGTGTTTTGTCGGTGTGTGTGTGTGTGTGTTGTCGGTGTGTGTGTGTGTGTGTTGTCGGTGTGTGTGTGTGTGTTGTCGGTGTGTGTGTGTGTGTGTGTGTGTGTTGTCGGTGTGTGTGTGTGTGTTGTCGGTGTGTGTGTGTGTGTTGTCGGTGTGTGTGTGTGTGTGTGTGTGTGTGTGTTGTAGGTGTGTGTGTGTGTGTGTTGTGTGTGTGTGTGTGTGTTGTCGGTGTGTGTGTGTGTGTGTTGTCGGTGTGTGTGTGTGTGTGTGTTGTCGGTGTGTGTGTGTGTGTGTTGTCGGTGTGTGTGTGTTTTGTCGGTGTGTGTGTGTGTGTGTGTTGTCGGTGTGTGTGTGTGTGTGTTGTCGGTGTGTGTGTGTGTGTTGTCGGTGTGTGTGTGTGTGTTGTCGGTGTGTGTGTGTGTTGTGTGTGTGTGTGTTGTCGGTGTGTGTGTGTGTGTTGTCGGTGTGTGTGTGTGTGTGTGTGTTGTCGGTGTGTGTGTGTGTGTGTGTTGTCGGTGTGTGTGTGTGTGTGTTTGTGTTGTCGGTGTGTGTGTGTGTGTGTTGTGTGTGTGTGTGTTGTCGGTGTGTGTGTGTGTGTTGTCGGTGTGTGTGTGTGTTGTCGGTGTGTGTGTGTGTGTGTTGTCGGTGTGTGTGTGTGTGTGTTGTCGGTGTGTGTGTGTGTTGTCGGTGTGTGTGTGTGTGTGTGTGTGTGTTGTCGGTGTGTGTGTGTGTGTTGTCGGTGTGTGTGTGTGTGTTGTCGGTGTGTGTGTGTGTGTGTGTGTGTTGTCGGTGTGTATGTGTGTGTGTTGTCAGTGTGTGTGTATGTGTGTTGTCGGTGTGTGTGTGTTTATGTGTTGTCGGTGTGTGTGTGTGTTGTCGGTGTGTGTGTGTGTTGTCGGTGTGTGTGTGTGTGTGTTGTCGGTTTGTGTGTGTGTGTGTGTGTTGTCGGTGTGTGTGTGTTGTCGGTGTGTGTGTGTGTGTTGTCGGTGTGTGTGTGTTGTCGGTGTGTTTGTGTGTGTGTGTTGTCGCTGTGTGTGTGTGTGTGTTGTCGGTGTGTGTGTGTGTGTGTGTTGTCGGTGTGTGTGTGTGTGTGTTGTCGGTGTGTGTGTGTGTGTGTGTTGTCGGTATGTGTGTGTGTGTTGCTGGTGTTTGTGTGTGTGTGTGTTGTCGGTGTGTGTGTGTGTGTTGTCGGTGTGTGTGTGTGTGTGTGTGTTGTCGGTGTGTGTGTGTGTGTTGTCGGTGTGTGTGTGTGTGTGTTGTCGGGGTGTGTGTGTGTTGTCGGTGTGTGTGTGTGTGTTGTCGGTGTGTTTGTGTGTGTGTGTGGTCGGTGTGTGTGTGTGTGTGTTGTCGGTGTGTGTGTGTGTTGTGTGTGTGTGTGTTGTCGGTGTGTGTGTGTGTGTTGTCGGTGTGTGTGTGTGTGTTGTCGGTGTGTGTGTGTGTGTGTGTTGTCGGTGTGTGTGTGTGTGTGTTTGTGTTGTCGGTGTGTGTGTGTGTGTGTTGTGTGTGTATGTGTTGTCGGTGTGTGTGTGTTTTGTCGGTGTGTGTGTGTGTGTGTTGTCGGTGTGTGTGTGTGTGTGTTGTCGGTGTGTGTGTGTGTGTTGTCGGTGTGTGTGTGTGTGTGTGTGTGTGTGTTGTCGGTGTGTGTGTGTGTGTTGTCGGTGTGTGTGTGTGTTGTCGGTGTGTGTGTGTGTGTTGTCGGTGTGTGTGTGTGTGTGTTGTGTGTGTGTGTGTGTGTTGTCGGTGTGTGTGTGTGTGTGTTGTCGTTGTGTGTGTGTGTGTGTGTTGTCGGTGTGTGTGTGTGTTGTCGGTGTGTGTGTATGAGTGTGTGTGTGTGTTGTCGGTGTGTGTGTGTGTTGTCGGTGTGTGTGTGTGTGTGTTTTTGGTGTGTGTGAGTGTGTGTTGTCGGTGTGTGTGTGTGTTGTCGGTGTGTGTGTGTGTGTGTGTTGTCGGTGTGTGTGTGTGTGTTGTCGGTGTGTGTGTGTTTATGTGTTGTCGGTGTGTGTGTGTGTGTGTTGTCGGTGTGTGTGTGTGTGTTGTCGGTGTGTGTGTGTGTGTTGTCGGTGTGTGTGTGTGTTGTCGGTTTGTGTGTGTGTGTGTGTGTTGTCGGTGTGTGTGTGTGTGTTGTCGGTGTGTGTGTGTGTTGTCGGTGTGTGTGTGTGAGTGTGTGTGTGTGTTGTCGGTGTGTGTGTGTTGTCGGTGTGTGTGTGTGTGTGTGTTGTCGGTGTGTGTGTGTGTGTGTGTGTGTTGTCGGTGTGTGTGTGTGTGTTGTCGGTGTGTGTGTGTGTGTGTGTGTTGTCGGTGTGTATGTGTGTGTGTTGTCAGTGTGTGTGTGTGTGTGTTGTCGGTGTGTGTGTGTTTATGTGTTGTCGGTGTGTGTGTGTGTGTGTTGTCGGTGTGTGTGTGTGTGTTGTCGGTGTGTGTGTGTGTGTGTGTGTGTGTTGTGTGTGTGTGTGTGTGTGTTGTCGGTGTGTGTGTGTGTGTGTTGTCGGTGTGTGTGTGTGTGTTGTCGGTGTGTGTGTGTGTGTGTTGTCGGTGTGTGTGTGTGTGTGTGTTGTCGGTGTGTGTGTGTGTTGTCGGTGTGTGTGTGTGTGTGTGTTGTCGGTGTGTGTGTGTGTGTGTTGTCGGTGTGTGTGTGTGTGTGTGTTGTCGGTGTGTGTGTGTGTGTTGTCGGTGTGTGTGTGTGTTGTCGGTGTGTGTGTGTGTGTTGTCGGTGTGTGTGTGTGTTGTCGGTGTGTGTGTGTGTGTGTGTTGTCGGTGTGTGTGTGTTATCGGTGTGTGTGTGTGTGTGTGTTGTCGGTGTGTGTGTGTGTGTTGTCGGTGTGTGTGTGTGTGTGTGTTGTCGGTGTGTGTGTGTGTGTTGTCGGTGTGTGTGTGTTGTCGGTGTGTGTGTGTGTGTGTTGTGGGTGTGTTGTCGGTGTGTGTGTGTGTGTGTTGTCGGTGTGTGCGTGTGTGTTTTGTCGGTGTGTGTGTGTGTGTGTTGTCGGTGTGTGTGTGTTGTCGGTGTGTGTGTGTGTGATTTGTCGGTGTGTGTGTGTGTGTGTTGTCAGTGTGTGTGTGTGTGTGTGTTGTCGGTGTGTGTGTGTGTGTGTGTTGTCGGTGTGTGTGTGTGTGTGTGTTGTCGGTGTGTGTGTGTGTGTTGTCGGTGTGTGTGTGTGTGTGTTGTCAGTGTGTGTGTGTGTTGCTGGTGTTTGTGTGTGTGTGTGTTGTCGGTGTGTGTGTGTGTGTTGTCGGTGTGTGTGTGTGTTGTCGGTGTGTGTGTGTGTGTGTGTGTGTGTGTGTTGTCGGTGTGTGTTTGTGTGTTGTCGGTGTGTGTGTGTGTGTTGTCGGTGTGTGTGTGTTGTCGGTGTGTTTGTGTGTGTGTGTTGTCGCTGTGTGTGTGTGTTGTCGGTGTGTGTGTGTGTGTGTTGTGTGTGTGTGTGTGTTGTCGGTGTGTGTGTGTGTGTGTGTGTTGTCGGTGTGTGTGTGTTATCGGTGTGTGTGTGTGTTGTCGGTGTGTGTGTGTGTGTGTGTGTTGTCGGTGTGTGTGTGTGTGTGTTGTCGGTGTGTGTGTGTGTGTTGTCGGTGTGTGTGTGTGTGTGTTGTGGGTGTGTTGTCGGTGTGTGTGTGTGTGTGTTGTCGGTGTGTGCGTGTGTGTTTTGTCGGTGTGTGTGTGTGTTGTCGGTGTGTGTGTGTGTGTTGTGTGTGTGTGTGTTGTCGGTGTGTGTGTGTGTTGTCGGTGTGTGTGTTGTCGGTGTGTGTGTGTGTGTGTGTGTGTTGTCGGTGTGTGTGTGTGTGTTGTCGGTGTGTGTGTGTGTTGTCGGTGTGTGTGTGTGTGTGTTGTCAGTGTGTGTGTGTGTGTGTGTTGTCGGTGTGTGTGTGTGTGTGTTGTCGGTGTGTGTGTGTGTGTGTGTTGTCGGTGTGTGTGTGTGTGTTGTTGGTGTGTGTGTGTGTGTGTTGTCAGTGTGTTTGTGTGTTGCTGGTGTTTGTGTGTGTGTGTGTTGTCGGTGTGTGTGTGTGTGTTGTCGGTGTGTGTGTGTGTGTTGTCGGTGTGTGTGTGTGTGTGTGTGTGTGTTGTCGGTGTGTGTGTGTGTGTTGTCGGTGTGTGTGTGTGTGTGTTGTCGTTGTGTGTGTGTGTGTGTGTTGTCGGTGTGTGTGTGTGTTGTCGGTGTGTGTGTATGAGTGTGTGTGTGTGTTGTCGGTGTGTGTGTGTGTTGTCGGTGTGTGTGTGTGTGTGTTTTTGGTGTGTGTGAGTGTGTGTTGTCGGTGTGTGTGTGTGTTGTCGGTGTGTGTGTGTGTGTGTGTTGTCGGTGTGTGTGTGTGTGTTGTCGGTGTGTGTGTGTTTATGTGTTGTCGGTGTGTGTGTGTGTGTGTTGTCGGTGTGTGTGTGTGTGTTGTCGGTGTGTGTGTGTGTGTTGTCGGTGTGTGTGTGTGTTGTCGGTTTGTGTGTGTGTGTGTGTGTTGTCGGTGTGTGTGTGTGTGTTGTCGGTGTGTGTGTGTGTTGTCGGTGTGTGTGTGTGAGTGTGTGTGTGTGTTGTCGGTGTGTGTGTGTTGTCGGTGTGTGTGTGTGTGTGTGTTGTCGGTGTGTGTGTGTGTGTGTGTGTGTTGTCGGTGTGTGTGTGTGTGTTGTCGGTGTGTGTGTGTGTGTTGTCGGGGTGTGTGTGTGTGTGTTGTCGGTGTGTGTGTGTGTGTTGTCGGTGTGTTTGTGTGTGTGTGTGGTCGGTGTGTGTGTGTGTTGTCGGTGTGTGTGTGTGTGTTGTGTGTGTGTGTGTTGTCGGTGTGTGTGTGTGTGTTGTCGGTGTGTGTGTGTGTGTGTTGTCGGTGTGTGTGTGTGTGTGTGTGTGTTGTCGGTGTGTGTGTGTGTGTGTTTGTGTTGTCGGTGTGTGTGTGTGTGTGTTGTGTGTGTGTGTGTTGTCGGTGTGTGTGTGTTTTGTCGGTGTGTGTGTGTGTGTGTTGTCGGTGTGTGTGTGTGTGTGTTGTCGGTGTGTGTGTGTGTGTTGTCGGTGTGTGTGTGTGTGTGTGTGTGTGTTGTCGGTGTGTGTGTGTGTGTTGTCGGTGTGTGTGTGTGTGTTGTCGGTGTGTGTGTGTGTGTGTGTGTGTGTGTGTGTGTTGTAGGTGTGTGTGTGTGTGTGTTGTGTGTGTGTGTGTGTGTTGTCGGTGTGTGTGTGTGTGTGTTGTCGGTGTGTGTGTGTGTGTGTGTTGTCGGTGTGTGTGTGTGTGTGTTGTCGGTGTGTGTGTTTTTTGTCGGTGTGTGTGTGTGTGTGTGTGTCGGTGTGTGTGTGTGTGTGTTGTCGGTGTGTGTGTGTGTGTTGTCGGTGTGTGTGTGTGTGTTGTCGGTGTGTGTGTGTGTTGTCGGTTTGTGTGTGTGTGTGTGTGTTGTCGGTGTGTGTGTGTGTGTTGTCGGTGTGTGTGTGTGTTGTCGGTGTGTGTGTGTGGTGTGTGTGTGTGTTGTCGGTGTGTGTGTGTTGTCGGTGTGGTGTGTGTGTGTGTGTTGTCGGTGTGTGTGTGTGTGTGTGTGTGTTGTCGGTGTGTGTGTGTGTGTTGTCGGTGTGTGTGTGTGTGTGTGTTGTCGGTGTGTGTGTGTGTGTGTTGTCGTGTGTGTGTGTGTGTGTTGTCGGTGTGTGTGTGTGTGTGTTGTCGGTGTGTGTGTGTGTGTGTGTTGTCGGTGTGTGTGTGTGTTGTCGGTGTGTGTGTGTGTGTGTGTTGTCGGTGTGTGTGTGTGTGTGTTGTCGGTGTGTGTGTGTGTGTGTTGTCGGTGTGTGTGTGTGTGTTGTCGGTGTGTGTGTGTGTTGTCGGTGTGTGTGTGTGTGTTGTCGGTGTGTGTGTGTGTTGTCGGTGTGTGTGTGTGTGTGTGTTGTCGGTGTGTGTGTGTTGTCGGTGTGTGTGTGTGTGTGTGTTGTCGGTGTGTGTGTGTGTGTTGTCGGTGTGTGTGTGTGTGTGTGTTGTCGGTGTGTGTGTGTGTGTTGTCGGTGTGTGTGTGTTGTCGGTGTGTGTGTGTGTGTGTTGTGGGTGTGTTGTCGGTGTGTGTGTGTGTGTGTTGTCGGTGTGTGCGTGTGTGTTTTGTCGGTGTGTGTGTGTGTGTGTTGTCGGTGTGTGTGTGTTGTCGGTGTGTGTGGTGTTGTCGGTGTGTGTGTGTGTGTGTTGTCAGTGTGTGTGTGTGTGTGTGTTGTCGGTGTGTGTGTGTGTGTGTGTTGTCGGTGTGTGTGTGTGTGTGTGTTGTCGGTGTGTGTGTGTGTGTTGTCGGTGTGTGTGTGTGTGTGTTGTCAGTGTGTGTGTGTGTTGCTGGTGTTTGTGTGTGTGTGTGTTGTCGGTGTGTGTGTGTGTGTTGTCGGTGTGTGTGTGTGTTGTCGGTGTGTGTGTGTGTGTGTGTGTGTGTGTGTTGTCGGTGTGTGTGTGTGTGTTGTCGGTGTGTGTGTGTGTGTTGTCGGTGTGTGTGTGTTGTCGGTGTGTTTGTGTGTGTGTGTTGTCGCTGTGTGTGTGTGTTGTCGGTGTGTGTGTGTGTGTGTTGTGTGTGTGTGTGTGTTGTCGGTGTGTGTGTGTGTGTGTGTGTTGTCGGTGTGTGTGTGTTATCGGTGTGTGTGTGTGTTGTCGGTGTGTGTGTGTGTGTGTGTGTTGTCGGTGTGTGTGTGTGTGTGTTGTCGGTGTGTGTGTGTGTGTTGTCGGTGTGTGTGTGTGTGTGTTGTGGGTGTGTTGTCGGTGTGTGTGTGTGTGTGTTGTCGGTGTGTGCGTGTGTGTTTTGTCGGTGTGTGTGTGTGTTGTCGGTGTGTGTGTGTGTGTTGTGTGTGTGTGTGTTGTCGGTGTGTGTGTGTGTTGTCGGTGTGTGTGTTGTCGTGTGTGTGTGTGTGTGTGTGTGTGTGTTGTCGGTGTGTGTGTGTGTGTTGTCGGTGTGTGTGTGTGTTGTCGGTGTGTGTGTGTGTGTGTTGTCAGTGTGTGTGTGTGTGTGTGTTGTCGGTGTGTGTGTGTGTGTGTTGTCGGTGTGTGTGTGTGTGTGTGTTGTCGGTGTGTGTGTGTGTGTTGTTGGTGTGTGTGTGTGTGTGTTGTCAGTGTGTTTGTGTGTTGCTGGTGTTTGTGTGTGTGTGTGTTGTCGGTGTGTGTGTGTGTGTTGTCGGTGTGTGTGTGTGTGTTGTCGGTGTGTGTGTGTGTGTGTGTGTGTGTTGTCGGTGTGTGTGTGTGTGTTGTCGGTGTGTGTGTGTGTGTGTTGTCGTTGTGTGTGTGTGTGTGTGTTGTCGGTGTGTGTGTGTGTTGTCGGTGTGTGTGTATGAGTGTGTGTGTGTGTTGTCGGTGTGTGTGTGTGTTGTCGGTGTGTGTGTGTGTGTGTTTTTGGTGTGTGTGAGTGTGTGTTGTCGGTGTGTGTGTGTGTTGTCGGTATGTGTGTGTGTGTGTGTTGTCGGTGTGTGTGTGTGTGTTGTCGGTGTGTGTGTGTTTATGTGTTGTCGGTGTGTGTGTGTGTGTGTTGTCGGTGTGTGTGTGTGTGTTGTCGGTGTGTGTGTGTGTGTTGTCGGTGTGTGTGTGTGTTGTCGGTTTGTGTGTGTGTGTGTGTGTTGTCGGTGTGTGTGTGTGTGTTGTCGGTGTGTGTGTGTGTTGTCGGTGTGTGTGTGTGAGTGTGTGTGTGTGTTGTCGGTGTGTGTGTGTTGTCGGTGTGTGTGTGTGTGTGTGTTGTCGGTGTGTGTGTGTGTGTGTGTGTGTTGTCGGTGTGTGTGTGTGTGTTGTCGGTGTGTGTGTGTGTGTTGTCGGGGTGTGTGTGTGTGTGTTGTCGGTGTGTGTGTGTGTGTTGTCGGTGTGTTTGTGTGTGTGTGTGGTCGGTGTGTGTGTGTGTTGTCGGTGTGTGTGTGTGTGTTGTGTGTGTGTGTGTTGTCGGTGTGTGTGTGTGTGTTGTCGGTGTGTGTGTGTGTGTGTTGTCGGTGTGTGTGTGTGTGTGTGTGTGTTGTCGGTGTGTGTGTGTGTGTGTTTGTGTTGTCGGTGTGTGTGTGTGTGTGTTGTGTGTGTGTGTGTTGTCGGTGTGTGTGTGTTTTGTCGGTGTGTGTGTGTGTGTTGTCGGTGTGTGTGTGTGTGTGTTGTCGGTGTGTGTGTGTGTGTTGTCGGTGTGTGTGTGTGTGTGTGTGTGTGTTGTCGGTGTGTGTGTGTGTGTTGTCGGTGTGTGTGTGTGTGTTGTCGGTGTGTGTGTGTGTGTGTGTGTGTGTGTGTGTGTGTTGTAGGTGTGTGTGTGTGTGTGTTGTGTGTGTGTGTGTGTGTTGTCGGTGTGTGTGTGTGTGTGTTGTCGGTGTGTGTGTGTGTGTGTGTTGTCGGTGTGTGTGTGTGTGTGTTGTCGGTGTGTGTGTTTTTTGTCGGTGTGTGTGTGTGTGTGTTGTCGGTGTGTGTGTGTGTGTGTTGTCGGTGTGTGTGTGTGTGTTGTCGGTGTGTGTGTGTGTGTGTGTGGTGTGTGTGTGTGTGTGTGTGTGTGTGTGTTGTCGGTGTGTGTGTGTGTGTTGTCGGTGTGTGTGTGTGTGTGTGTGTGTGTGTGTGTGTGTGTTGTCGGTGTGTGTGTGTGTGTGTTGTCGTGTGTGTGTGTGTGTTGTCGGTGTGTGTGTGTGTGTGTTGTCGGTGTGTGTGTGTGTGTGTGTGTGTGTGTGTGTTGTCGGTGTGTGTGTGTGTGTGTTGTCGGTGTGTGTGTGTGTGTTGTCGGTGTGTGTGTGTGTGTGTGTGTGTGTGTGTGTGTGTTGTGGTGTGTGTGTGTGTGTGTTGTGTGTGTGTGTGTGTGTTGTCGGTGTGTGTGTGTGTGTGTTGTCGGTGTGTGTGTGTGTGTTTGTGTTGTCGGTGTGTGTGTGTGTGTGTTGTCGGTGTGTGTGTTGTTGTTGTCGGTGTGTGTGTGTGTGTGTGTTGTCGGTGTGTGTGTGTGTGTGTTGTCGGTGTGTGTGTGTGTGTTGTCGGTGTGTGTGTGTGTGTTGTCGGTGTGTGTGTGTGTGTGTGTGTGTGTGTGTGTGTTGTCGGTGTGTGTGTGTGTGTTGTCGGTGTGTGTGTGTGTGTGTGTGTGTGTGTGTGTGTGTGTTGTCGGTGTGTGTGTGTGTGTGTTGTCGGTGTGTGTGTGTGTGTGTTGTCGGTGTGTGTGTGTGTGTGTCGGTGTGTGTGTGTGTGTGTGTTGTCGGTGTGTGTGTGTGTGTTGTCGGTGTGTGTGTGTTTGTGTGTTGTCGGTGTGTGTGTGTGTGTGTTGTCGGTGTGTGTGTGTGTGTTGTCGGTGTGTGTGTGTGTGTTGTCGGTGTGTGTGTGTGTGTGTTGTCGGTGTGTGTGTGTGTTGTCGGTGTGTGTGTGTGTGTTGTCGGTGTGTGTGTGTGTTGTCGGTGTGTGTGTGTGTGTGTGTGTGTGTGTGTGTGTGTGTGTGTGTTGTCGGTGTGTGTGTGTGTGTGTTGTCGGTGTGTGTGTGTGTGTGTTGTCGGTGTGTGTGTGTGTGTGTCGGTGTGTGTGTGTGTGTGTGTTGTCGGTGTGTGTGTGTGTGTTGTCGGTGTGTGTGTGTGTGTGTTGTCGGTGTGTGTGTGTGTGTGTTGTCGGTGTGTGTGTGTGTGTTGTCGGTGTGTGTGTGTGTGTTGTCGGTGTGTGTGTGTGTTGTCGGTTTGTGTGTGTGTGTGTGTGTTGTCGGTGTGTGTGTGTGTGTGTGTGTTGTCGGTGTGTGTGTGTGTGTGTGTGTGTGTGTGTGTGTTGTCGGTGTGTGTGTGTGTGTTGTCGGTGTGTGTGTGTGTGTTGTCGGTGTGTGTGTGTGTGTGTTGTCGGTGTGTGTGTGTGTGTGTTGTCGGTGTGTGTGTGTGTTGTCGGTGTGTGTGTGTGTGTGTGTGTGTGTTGTCGGTGTGTGTGTGTGTGTTGTCGGTGTGTGTGTGTGTGTTGTCGGTGTGTGTGTGTGTGTGTGTGTTGTCGGTGTGTGTGTGTGTGTGTTGTCGTGTGTGTGTGTGTGTGTTGTCGGTGTGTGTGTGTTTGTGTTGTCGGTGTGTGTGTGTGTTGTCGGTGTGTGTGTGTGTTGTCGGTGTGTGTGTGTGTGTGTTGTCGGTGTGTGTGTGTGTGTGTGTTGTCGGTGTGTGTGTGTTGTCGGTGTGTGTGTGTGTGTGTGTCGTGTGTGTGTGTGTTGTCGGTGTGTGTGTGTGTGTGTGTTGTCGGTGTGTGTGTGTGTGTGTTGTCGGTGTGTGTGTGTGTGTGTGTTGTCGGTGTGTGTGTGTGTGTGTTGTCGGTGTGTGTGTGTGTGTGTGTTGTCGGTGTGTGTGTGTGTGTTGTGGTGTGTGTGTGTGTGTGTGTTGTCGGTGTGTGTGTGTGTGTTGTCGTGTGTGTGTGTGTGTGTGTGTTGTCGGTGTGTGTGTGTGTGTTGTCGGTGTGTGTGTGTGTGTGTTGTCGGTGTGTGTGTGTGTGTTGTCGGTGTGTGTGTGTGTGTTGTCGGTGTGTGTGTGTGTGTGTGTGGTCGGTGTGTGTGTGTGTGTGTTGTCGGTGTGTGTGTGTGTTGTGTGTGTGTGTGTTGTCGGTGTGTGTGTGTGTGTTGTCGGTGTGTGTGTGTGTGTTGTCGGTGTGTGTGTGTGTGTGTGTTGTCGGTGTGTGTGTGTGTGTGTGTTGTGTTGTCGGTGTGTGTGTGTGTGTGTGTGTGTGTGTGTGTGTTGTCGGTGTGTGTGTGTGTGTTGTCGGTGTGTGTGTGTGTGTGTTGTCGGTGTGTGTGTGTGTGTGTTGTCGGTGTGTGTGTGTGTGTTGTCGGTGTGTGTGTGTGTGTGTGTGTGTGTGTGTCGGTGTGTGTGTGTGTGTTGTCGGTGTGTGTGTGTGTTGTCGGTGTGTGTGTGTGTGTGTGTCGGTGTGTGTGTGTGTGTGTTGTCGGTGTGTGTGTGTGTGTTGTCGGTGTGTGTGTGTGTGTGTTGTCGTGTGTGTGTGTGTGTGTGTTGTCGGTGTGTGTGTGTGTTGTCGGTGTGTGTGTGTGTGTCGGTGTGTGTGTGTGTGTTGTCGGTGTGTGTGTGTGTTGTCGGTGTGTGTGTGTGTGTGTTGTCGGTGTGTGTGGTGTGTGTTGTCGGTGTGTGTGTGTGTTGTCGGTGTGTGTGTGTGTGTGTGTTGTCGGTGTGTGTGTGTGTGTTGTCGGTGTGTGTGTGTGTGTGTGTTGTCGGTGTGTGTGTGTGTGTTGTCGGTGTGTGTGTGTGTGTTGTCGGTGTGTGTGTGTGTGTCGTGTGTGTGTGTGTGTGTGTTGTCGTGTGTGTGTGTGTGTGTTGTCGGTGTGTGTGTGTGTTGTCGGTGTGTGTGTGTGTGTGTGTCGGTGTGTGTGTGTGTGTGTTGTCGGTGTGTGTGTGTGTGTGTGTTGTCGGTGTGTGTGTGTGTGTGTGTGTGTTGTCGGTGTGTGTGTGTGTGTTGTCGGTGTGTGTGTGTGTGTGTGTGTGTCGGTGTGTGTGTGTGTGTGTTGTCGGTGTGTGTGTGTGTGTGTTGTCGGTGTGTGTGTGTGTTGTGTTGTCGGTGTGTGTGTGTGTGTGTGTTGTCGGTGTGTGTGTGTGTGTTGTCGGTGTGTGTGTGTGTGTGTGTTGTCGGTGTGTGTGTGTGTGTGTTGTCGGTGTGTGTGTGTGTGTGTGTTGTCGGTGTGTGTGTGTGTGTTGTCGGTGTGTGTGTGTGTTGTCGGTGTGTGTGTGTGTGTTGTCGGTGTGTGTGTGTGTGTTGTCGGTGTGTGTGTGTGTGTGTGTTGTCGGTGTGTGTGTGTGTGTTGTCGGTGTGTGTGTGTGTGTGTGTTGTCGGTGTGTGTGTGTGTGTTGTCGGTGTGTGTGTGTTGTCGGTGTGTGTGTGTGTGTGTTGTGTGTGTGTGTGTGTCGGTGTGTGTGTGTGTGTGTTGTCGGTGTGTGTGTGTGTGTGTTGTCGGTGTGTGTGTGTGTGTGTTGTCGGTGTGTGTGTGTGTGTTGTCGGTGTGTGTGTGTGTGTTTGTCGGTGTGTGTGTGTGTGTGTTGTCGTGTGTGTGTGTGTGTGTGTTGTCGGTGTGTGTGTGTGTGTGTGTGTCGGTGTGTGTGTGTGTGTGTGTTGTCGGTGTGTGTGTGTGTGTTGTCGGTGTGTGTGTGTGTGTGTTGTCGGTGTGTGTGTGTGTTGTGGTGTGTGTGTGTGTGTGTGTTGTCGGTGTGTGTGTGTGTGTTGTCGGTGTGTGTGTGTGTTGTCGGTGTGTGTGTGTGTGTGTGTGTGTGTGTGTTGTCGGTGTGTGTTTGTGTGTTGTCGGTGTGTGTGTGTGTGTTGTCGGTGTGTGTGTGTTGTCGGTGTGTGTGTGTGTGTGTGTTGTCGGTGTGTGTGTGTGTTGTCGGTGTGTGTGTGTGTGTGTGTGTGTGTGTGTGTGTGTTGTCGGTGTGTGTGTGTGTGTGTGTGTTGTCGGTGTGTGTGTGTTGTCGGTGTGTGTGTGTGTTGTCGGTGTGTGTGTGTGTGTGTGTGTTGTCGGTGTGTGTGTGTGTGTGTTGTCGGTGTGTGTGTGTGTGTTGTCGGTGTGTGTGTGTGTGTGTGTGTGGTGTGTGTTGTCGGTGTGTGTGTGTGTGTGTTGTCGGTGTGTGTGTGTGTGTGTTGTCGGTGTGTGTGTGTGTTGTCGTGTGTGTGTGTGTGTGTGTGTGTGTGTGTGTGTGTTGTCGGTGTGTGTGTGTGTTGTCGGTGTGTGTGTGTGTCGGTGTGTGTGTGTGTGTGTGTGTGTTGTCGGTGTGTGTGTGTGTGTTGTCGGTGTGTGTGTGTGTGTTGTCGGTGTGTGTGTGTGTGTGTTGTCGTGTGTGTGTGTGTGTGTGTTGTCGGTGTGTGTGTGTGTGTGTTGTCGGTGTGTGTGTGTGTGTGTGTTGTCGGTGTGTGTGTGTGTGTTGTTGTGTGTGTGTGTGTGTGTGTTGTCGTGTGTGTGTGTGTGTGTGTGTTGTGTGTGTGTGTGTGTTGTCGGTGTGTGTGTGTGTGTGTGTCGGTGTGTGTGTGTGTGTTGTCGGTGTGTGTGTGTGTGTGTGTGTGTGTTGTCGGTGTGTGTGTGTGTGTTGTCGGTGTGTGTGTGTGTGTGTTGTCGTGTGTGTGTGTGTGTGTGTTGTCGGTGTGTGTGTGTGTTGTCGGTGTGTGTGTGTGGTGTGTGTGTGTGTTGTCGGTGTGTGTGTGTGTTGTCGGTGTGTGTGTGTGTGTGTGTTGTCGGTGTGTGTGTGTGTGTGTTGTCGGTGTGTGTGTGTGTGTGTCGTGTGTGTGTGTGTGTGTGTTGTCGGTGTGTGTGTGTGTGTTGTCGGTGTGTGTGTGTGTGTGTTGTCGGTGTGTGTGTGTGTGTGTTGTCGGTGTGTGTGTGTGTGTTGTCGGTGTGTGTGTGTGTGTTGTCGGTGTGTGTGTGTGTGTCGGTTTGTGTGTGTGTGTGTGTGTTGTCGGTGTGTGTGTGTGTGTTGTCGGTGTGTGTGTGTGTGTCGTGTGTGTGTGTGTGTGTGTGTGTGTGTGTTGTCGGTGTGTGTGTGTGTGTTGTCGGTGTGTGTGTGTGTGTGTGTTGTCGGTGTGTGTGTGTGTGTGTGTGTGTTGTCGGTGTGTGTGTGTGTGTTGTCGGTGTGTGTGTGTGTGTTGTCGGTGTGTGTGTGTGTGTGTTGTCGGTGTGTGTGTGTGTGTTGTCGGTGTGTGTGTGTGTGTGTGTGGTCGGTGTGTGTGTGTGTTGTCGGTGTGTGTGTGTGTGTGTGTGTGTGTGTGTGTGTTGTCGGTGTGTGTGTGTGTGTTGTCGGTGTGTGTGTGTGTGTGTTGTCGGTGTGTGTGTGTGTGTGTGTGTGTGTGTGTGTGTGTCGTGTGTGTGTGTGTGTGTGTTGTCGGTGTGTGTGTGTGTGTGTGTGTGTGTGTGTGTGTTGTCGGTGTGTGTGTGTGTGTTGTCGGTGTGTGTGTGTGTGTGTTGTCGGTGTGTGTGTGTGTGTGTTGTCGGTGTGTGTGTGTGTGTTGTCGGTGTGTGTGTGTGTGTGTGTGTGTGTTGTCGGTGTGTGTGTGTGTGTTGTCGGTGTGTGTGTGTGTGTTGTCGGTGTGTGTGTGTGTGTGTGTCGTGTGTGTGTGTGTGTGTTGTCGGTGTGTGTGTGTGTGTGTGTGTGTGTGTGTGTGTGTGTGTGTGTTGTCGGTGTGTGTGTGTGTGTTGTCGGTGTGTGTGTGTGTGTGTGTGTCGTGTGTGTGTGTGTGTGTTGTCGGTGTGTGTGTGTGTGTCGGTGTGTGTGTGTGTGTGTGTTGTCGGTGTGTGTGTGTGTGTGTTGTCGGTGTGTGTGTGTGTGTTGTCGGTGTGTGTGTGTGTGTTGTCGGTGTGTGTGTGTGTGTGTGTGTGTGTGTGTTGTCGGTGTGTGTGTGTGTGTTGTCGGTGTGTGTGTGTGTGTGTGTTGTCGGTGTGTGTGTGTGTTGTCGGTGTGTGTGTGTGTGTTGTCGGTGTGTGTGTGTGTGTGTTGTCGGTGTGTGTGTGTGTGTGTCGGTGTGTGTGTGTGTGTGTGTTGTCGGTGTGTGTGTGTGTGTTGTCGGTGTGTGTGTGTGTGTGTTGTCGGTGTGTGTGTGTGTGTGTTGTCGGTGTGTGTGTGTGTGTTGTCGGTGTGTGTGTGTGTGTTGTCGGTGTGTGTGTGTGTGTGTTGTCGGTGTGTGTGTGTGTGTGTGTTGTCGTGTGTGTGTGTGTGTGTTGTCGGTGTGTGTGTGTGTGTGTTGTCGTGTGTGTGTGTGTGTGTGTGTGTGTGTGTGTGTGTGTGTTGTCGGTGTGTGTGTGTGTGTGTGTGTGTGTCGGTGTGTGTGTGTGTGTTGTCGGTGTGTGTGTGTGTGTTGTCGGTGTGTGTGTGTGTGTGTTGTCGGTGTGTGTGTGTGTGTGTGTGTGTGTGTGTGTGTGTGTTGTCGGTGTGTGTGTGTGTGTGTGTTGTCGGTGTGTGTGTGTGTGTTGTCGTGTGTGTGTGTGTGTTGTCGGTGTGTGTGTGTGTGTTGTCGTGTGTGTGTGTGTGTGTTGTCGGTGTGTGTGTGTGTGTGTTGTCGGTGTGTGTGTGTGTGTGTTGTCGGTGTGTGTGTGTGTGTGTTGTCGGTGTGTGTGTGTGTGTGTTGTCGGTGTGTGTGTGTGTGTGTTGTCGGTGTGTGTGTGTGTGTGTGTCGTGTGTGTGTGTGTGTGTGTTGTCGGTGTGTGTGTGTGTGTGTGTGTGTGTGTGTGTGTGTGTGTTGTCGGTGTGTGTGTGTGTGTTGTCGGTGTGTGTGTGTGTGTGTTGTCGGTGTGTGTGTGTGTGTTGTCGTGTGTGTGTGTGTGTGTGTGTGTGTGTTGTCGGTGTGTGTGTGTGTGTTGTCGGTGTGTGTGTGTGTGTGTTGTCGGTGTGTGTGTGTGTGTGTTGTCGGTGTGTGTGTGTTGTCGGTGTGTGTGTGTGTGTTGTCGGTGTGTGTGTGTGTGTGTTGTCGGTGTGTGTGTGTGTGTTGTCGGTGTGTGTGTGTGTGTGTTGTCGTGTGTGTGTGTGTGTGTTGTCGGTGTGTGTGTGTGTGT
>NW_027675591.1:65000-82827 GCF_965601325.2 Salmo salar | reverse complement strand
TGTCGGTGTGTGTGTGTGTATGTGTTGTCGGTGTGTGTGTGTGTGTTGTCGGTGTGTGTGTGTGTGTTGTCGGGGTGGTGTGTGTGTGTGTGTGTGTTGTCGGTGTGTGTGTGTGTGTGTTGTCGGTGTGTGTGTGTGTGTTGTTGGTGTGTGTGTGTGTGTTGTCGGTGTGTGTGTGTGTGTGTGTTGTCGGTGTGTGTATGTGTTGTGTATGTGTGTGTTGTCGGTGTGTGTGTGTGTGTGTTGTCGGTGTGTGTGTTGTCGGTGTGTGTGTGTCGTGTGTGTGTGTGTTGTCGGTGTGTGTGTGTTATCGGTGTGTGTGTGTGTGTGTGTGTGTGTTGTCGGTGTGTGTGTGTGTGTTGTCGGTGTGTGTGTGTGTGTGTGTGTTGTCGGTGTGTGTGTCGTGTGTGTGTGTTGTCGGTGTGTGTGTGTGTGTGTGTGTTGTCGGTGTGTGTGTGTGTGTGTTGTCGGTATGTGTGTGTTGTCGGTGTGTGTGTGTGTTGTCGGTGTGTGTGTGTGTGTTGTCGGTGTGTGTGTGTGTGTGTTGTCGGTGTGTGTGTGTGTGTGTGTTGTCGGTGTGTGTGTGTGTGTGTTGTCGGTGTGTGTGTGTGTGTGTGTTGTCAGTGTGTGTGTGTGTGTTGTCGGTGTGTGTGTGTGTGTGTGTGTGTTATCGGTGTGTGTGTGTGTTGCCGGTGTGTGTGTGTTGTCGGTGTGTGTGAGTGTGTGTGTTGTCGGTGTGTGTGTGTGTGTGTTGTCGGTGTGTGTGTGTGTGTGTGTGTGTTGTCGGTGTGTGTGTGTGTGTTGTCGGTGTGTGTGTGTGTGTGTTGTCGGTGTGTGTGTGTGTGGGTCGGTGTGTGTGTGTGTGTGTGTGTGTATTGTCGGTGTGTGTGTGTGTGTTGTCGGTGTGTGTGTGTGTGTGTTGTCGGTGTGTGTATGTTTATGTGTTGTCGGTGTGTGTGTGTGTGTGTTGTCGGTGTGTGTGTGTGTGTTGTCGGTGTGTGTGTGTGTGTGTTGTCGGTGTGTGTGTGTTTATGTGTTGTCGGTGTGTGTGTGTGTGTGTTGTCGGTGTGTGTGTGTGTGTGTTGTCGGTGTGTGTGTGTGTTGCCGGTGTGTGTGTGTGTGTTGTCGGTGTGTGTGTGTGTGTGTGTGTGTTGTCGGTGTGTGTGTGTGTTGTCGGTGTGTGTGTGTGTGTTGTCGGTGTGTGTGTGTGTGTGTTGTGGGTGTTTGTGTGTGTGTTGTCAGTGTTTGTGTGTGTGTGTTGTCGGTGTGTGTGTGTGCGTGTGTTGTCGGTGTGTGTGTGTGTGTTGTGTGTGTGTGTGTTGTCAGTGTGTGTGTGTGTGTTGTCCGAGTGTGTGTGTGTGTGTGTGTGTGTTGTCGGTGTGTGTGTTGTCGGTGTGTGTGTGTGTGTGTGTGTGTTGTCGGTATGTGTGTGTGTGTGTGTGTGTGTGTGTGTCGGTGTGTGTGTGTGTGTTGTCGGTGGTGTGTGTGTGTGTGTGTGTGTGTGTTGTCGGTGTGTTGTCGGTGTGTGTGTGTGTGTTGTCGGTGTGTGTGTGTGTGTTGTCGGTGTGTGTGTGCGTGTTGTCGGTGTGTGTGTGTGTGTTGTCGGTGTGTGTGTGTGTGTGTTGTGGTGTGTTTGTGTGTGTGTGTGTTTGTCGGTGTGTGTGTGTGTTGTGTGTGTGTGTGTGTGTTGTCGGTGTGTGTGTGTGTGTGTGTTGTCGGTGTGTGTGTGTTGTCAGTGTGTGTGTGTTGTGTGTGTGAGTATTGGTCGGTGTGTGTGTGTGTGTTGTCGGTGTGTGTGTGTGTGTGTGTTGTCGGTGTGTGTGTGTGTGTTGTCGGTGTGTGTGTGTGTGTGTGTTGTCGGTGTGTGTGTGTGTGTGTGTTGTCGGGATGTGTGTGTGTGTGTGTTGTCGGTGTGTGTGTGTGTGTCGGTGTCGTGTGTGTGTGTGTTGTCGGTGTGTGTGTGTGTGTGTTGTCGGTGTGTGTGTGTGTGTGTCGGTCGGTGTGTGTGTGTGTGTTGTCGGTGTGTGTGTGTGTGTGTTGTCGGTGTGTGTGTGTGTGTGTGTCGGTCGGTGTGTGTGTGTTGTCGGTGTGTCGTGTGTGTGTGTGTGTGTTGTCGGTGTGTGTGTGTGTGTGTGTTGTCGGTGTGTGTGTGTGTGTTGTCGGTGTGTGTGTGTTATCGGTGTGTGTGTGTGTGTGTGTGTTGTCGGTGTGTGTGTGTGTGTGTATGTGTTGTCGGTGTGTGTGTGTGTGTGTGTTGTCGGTGTGTTTGTGTGTGTGTGTGTTGTCGGTGTGTGTGTGTTGTCGGTGTGTGTGTGTGTGTGTGTTGTCGGTGTGTGTGTGTGTGTTGTCGGTGTGTGTGTGTGTGTGTTGTCGGTGTGTGTGTGTGTGTGTTGTCGGTGTGTGTGTGTGTGTGTGTTGTCGGTGTGTGTGTGTGTGTTGTCGGTGTGTGTGTGTGTGTGTTGTTGGTGTGTGTGTGTGTGTTGTCTGTGTGTGTGTGTGTGTGTTGTCGGTGTGTGTGTGTGTGTGTGTGTTGTCGGTGTGTGTGTGTGTGTTGTCCGTGTGTGTGTGTGTTGTCGGTGTGTGTGTGTGTGTGTTGTCGGTGTGTGTGTGTTGTCGGTGTGTGTGTGTGTGTCTGTGTGTTGTCGGTGTGTGTGTGTGTGTTGTCGGTGTGGGTGTGTGTGTGTTGTCAGTGTGTGTGTGTGTGTTGTCGGTGTGTGTGTGTTTATGTGAGGTCGGTGTGTGTGTGTGTGTGTTGTCGGTGTGTGCGTGTGTGTTTTCGGTGTGTGTGTGTGTTGTCGGTGTGTGTGTTGTCGGTGTGTGTGTGTTTGTGTGTTGTCGGTGTGTGTGTGTGTGTTGTCGGTGTGTGTGTGTGTGTGTGTATGTGTTGTCGGTGTGTGTGTGTGTGTTGTCGGTGTGTGTGTGTGTGTTGTCGGTGTGTGTGTGTGTGTGTGTTGTCGGTGTGTGTGTGTGTGTGTTGTCGGTGTGTGTGTGTGTGTTGTTGGTGTGTGTGTGTGTGTTGTCGGTGTGTGTGTGTGTGTGTGTTGTCGGTGTGTGTATGTGTTGTGTATGTGTGTGTTGTCGGTGTGTGTGTGTGTGTGTTGTCGGTGTGTGTGTTGTCGGTGTGTGTGTGTGTGTGTGTGTGTGTTGTCGGTGTGTGTGTGTTATCGGTGTGTGTGTGTGTGTGTGTGTGTGTTGTCGGTGTGTGTGTGTGTGTTGTCGGTGTGTGTGTGTGTGTGTGTTGTCGGTGTGTGTGTGTGTGTGTGTGTGTTGTCGGTGTGTGTGTGTGTGTGTGTGTGTTGTCGGTGTGTGTGTGTGTGTGTTGTCGGTGTGTGTGTGTTGTCGGTGTGTGTGTGTTGTCGGTGTGTGTGTGTGTGTTGTCGGTGTGTGTGTGTGTGTGTTGTCGGTGTGTGTGTGTGTGTGTGTTGTCGGTGTGTGTGTGTGTGTGTGTGTTGTCGGTGTGTGTGTGTGTGTGTGTTGTCAGTGTGTGTGTGTGTGTTGTCGGTGTGTGTGTGTGTGTGTGTTGTCGGTGTGTGTGTGTGTGTGTTGTCGGTGTGTGTGTGTGTGTGTGTGTTGTCGGTGTGTGTGTGTGTGTTGTCGGTGTGTGTGTGTGTGTGTTGTCGGTGTGTGTGTGTGTGGTCGGTGTGTGTGTGTGTGTGTGTGTGTATTGTCGGTGTGTGTGTGTGTGTTGTCGGTGTGTGTGTGTGTGTGTGTGTTGTCGGTGTGTGTGTGTTTATGTGTTGTCGGTGTGTGTGTGTGTGTGTTGTCGGTGTGTGTGTGTGTGTTGTCGGTGTGTGTGTGTGTGTGTTGTCGGTGTGTGTGTGTTTATGTGTTGTCGGTGTGTGTGTGTGTGTGTTGTCGGTTTGTGTGTGTGTGTGTTGTCGGTGTGTGTGTGTGTTGCCGGTGTGTGTGTGTGTGTTGTCGGTGTGTGTGTGTGTGTGTGTGTGTGTTGTCGGTGTGTGTGTGTGTTGTCGGTGTGTGTGTGTGTGTTGTCGGTGTGTGTGTGTGTGTGTTGTGGGTGTTTGTGTGTGTGTTGTCAGTGTTTGTGTGTGTGTGTTGTCGGTGTGTGTGTGTGTGTGTTGTCGGTGTGTGTGTGTGTGTTGTGTGTGTGTGTGTTGTCGGTGTGTGTGTGTGTGTTGTCCGAGTGTGTGTGTGTGTGTGTGTGTTGTCGGTGTGTGTGTTGTCGGTGTGTGTGTGTGTGTGTGTTGTCGGTATGTGTGTGTGTGTGTGTGTGTGTGTATTGTCGGTGTGTGTGTGTGTGTTGTCGGTGTGTGTGTGTGTGTGTGTGTGTGTTGTCGGTGTGTTGTCGGTGTGTGTGTGTGTGTTGTCGGTGTGTGTGTGTGTGTTGTCGGTGTGTGTGTGCGTGTTGTCGGTGTGTGTGTGTGTGTTGTCGGTGTGTGTGTGTGTGTGTGTTGTCGGTGTGTTTGTGTGTGTGTGTGTTGTCGGTGTGTGTGTGTGTTGTGTGTGTGTGTGTGTGTTGTCGGTGTGTGTGTGTGTTGTCGGTGTGTGTGTGTTGTCAGTGTGTGTGTGTTGTGTGTGTGAGTGTTGTCGGTGTGTGTGTGTGTGTTGTCGGTGTGTGTGTGTGTGTGTGTTGTCGGTGTGTGTGTGTGTGTTGTCGGTGTGTGTGTGTGTGTGTTGTCGGTGTGTGTGTGTGTGTGTTGTCGGGAAGTGTGTGTGTGTGTGTTGTCGGTGTGTGTGTGTTGTCGGTGTGTGTGTGTGTGTGTTGTCGGTGTGTGTGTGTGTGTGTGTTGTCGGTGTGTGTGTGTGTGTGTTGTCGGTGTGTGTGTGTGTGTTGTCGGTGTGTGTGTGTGTGTGTTGTCGGTGTGTGTGTGTGTGTGTGTTGTCGGTGTGTGTGTGTGTGTTGTCGGTGTGTGTGTGTGTGTTGTCGGTGTGTGTGTGTGTGTGTTGTCGGTGTGTGTGTGTGTGTTGTCGGTGTGTGTGTGTTATCGGTGTGTGTGTGTGTGTGTGTGTTGTCGGTGTGTGTGTGTGTGTGTATGTGTTGTCGGTGTGTGTGTGTGTGTGTGTTGTCGGTGTGTTTGTGTGTGTGTGTGTTGTCGGTGTGTGTGTGTTGTCGGTGTGTGTGTGTGTGTGTGTTGTCGGTGTGTGTGTGTGTGTGTTGTCGGTGTGTGTGTGTGTGTGTGTTGTCAGTGTGTGTGTGTGTGTGTTGTCGGTGTGTGTGTGTGTGTGTTATCGGTGTGTGTGTGTGTGTTGCCGGTGTGTGTGTGTGTGTTGTCGGTGTGTGTGTGTGTGTGTGTTGTCGGTGTGTGTGTGTGTGTGTTGTCGGTGTGTGTGTGTGTGTGTGTGTTGTCGGTGTGTGTGTGTGTGTGTGTTGTCAGTGTGTGTGTGTGTGTGTTGTCGGTGTGTGTGTGTGTTGTCGGTGTGTGTGTGTGTGTTGTGTGTGTGTGTGTTGTCAGTGTGTGTGTGTGTTGTCGGTGTGTGTGTGTGTGTGTGTGTGTTGTCGGTGTGTGTGTGTGTGTGTTGTAGGTGTGTGTGTGTGTGTTGTCGGTGTGTGTGTGTGTTGTCGGTGTGTGTGTGTGTGTGTGTGTGTTGTGTGTGTGTGTGTGTTGTCGGTGTGTGTGTGTGTGTGTTGTCGGTGTGTGTGTGTGTGTTGTCGGTGTGTGTTTGTGTGTTGTCGGTGTGTGTGTGTGTGTGTTGTCGATGTGTGTGTGTGTGTGTTGTCGGTATGTTTGTGTGTGTGTGTTGTCGGTGTGTGTGTGTGTTGTGTGTGTGTGTGTGTGTTGTCGGTGTGTGTGTGTGTTGTCGGTGTGTGTGTGTGTGTTGTGTGTGTGTGTGTTGTCGGTGTGTGTGTGTGTGTTGTCCGAGTGTGTGTGTGTGTGTGTTGTCGGTGTGTGTGTTGTCGGTGTGTGTGTGTGTGTGTGTGTGTTGTCGGTATGTGTGTGTGTGTGTGTGTGTGTGTATTGTCGGTGTGTGTGTGTGTGTTGTCGGTGTGTGTGTGTGTGTGTGTGTGTGTTGTCGGTGTGTTGTCGGTGTGTGTGTGTGTGTTGTCGGTGTGTGTGTGTGTGTTGTCGGTGTGTGTGTGCGTGTTGTCGGTGTGTGTGTGTGTGTTGTCGGTGTGTGTGTGTGTGTGTGTTGTCGGTGTGTTTGTGTGTGTGTGTGTTGTCGGTGTGTGTGTGTGTTGTGTGTGTGTGTGTGTGTTGTCGGTGTGTGTGTGTGTGTGTTGTCGGTGTGTGTGTGTTGTCAGTGTGTGTGTGTTGTGTGTGTGAGTGTTGTCGGTGTGTGTGTGTGTGTTGTCGGTGTGTGTGTGTGTGTGTGTTGTCGGTGTGTGTGTGTGTGTTGTCGGTGTGTGTGTGTGTGTGTTGTCGGTGTGTGTGTGTGTGTGTTGTCGGGAAGTGTGTGTGTGTGTGTTGTCGGTGTGTGTGTGTTGTCGGTGTGTGTGTGTGTGTGTTGTCGGTGTGTGTGTGTGTGTGTGTTGTCGGTGTGTGTGTGTGTGTGTTGTCGGTGTGTGTGTGTGTGTTGTCGGTGTGTGTGTGTGTGTGTTGTCGGTGTGTGTGTGTGTGTGTGTTGTCGGTGTGTGTGTGTGTGTTGTCGGTGTGTGTGTGTGTGTTGTCGGTGTGTGTGTGTGTGTGTTGTCGGTGTGTGTGTGTGTGTTGTCGGTGTGTGTGTGTTATCGGTGTGTGTGTGTGTGTGTGTGTTGTCGGTGTGTGTGTGTGTGTGTATGTGTTGTCGGTGTGTGTGTGTGTGTGTGTGTTGTCGGTGTGTTTGTGTGTGTGTGTGTTGTCGGTGTGTGTGTGTTGTCGGTGTGTGTGTGTGTGTGTGTTGTCGGTGTGTGTGTGTGTGTGTTGTCGGTGTGTGTGTGTGTGTGTGTTGTCAGTGTGTGTGTGTGTGTGTTGTCGGTGTGTGTGTGTGTGTGTTATCGGTGTGTGTGTGTGTGTTGCCGGTGTGTGTGTGTGTGTTGTCGGTGTGTGTGTGTGTGTGTGTTGTCGGTGTGTGTGTGTGTGTGTTGTCGGTGTGTGTGTGTGTGTGTGTGTGTTGTCGGTGTGTGTGTGTGTGTGTTGTCGGTGTGTGTGTGTGTGTTGTCGGTGTGTGTTTGTGTGTTGTCGGTGTGTGTGTGTGTGTGTTGTCGATGTGTGTGTGTGTGTGTTGTCGGTATGTTTGTGTGTGTGTGTTGTCGGTGTGTGTGTGTGTTGTGTGTGTGTGTGTGTGTTGTCGGTGTGTGTGTGTGTTGTCGGTGTGTGTGTGTGTGTTGTGTGTGTGTGTGTTGTCGGTGTGTGTGTGTGTGTTGTCCGAGTGTGTGTGTGTGTGTGTGTGTTGTCGGTGTGTGTGTTGTCGGTGTGTGTGTGTGTGTGTGTGTGTTGTCGGTATGTGTGTGTGTGTGTGTGTGTGTGTATTGTCGGTGTGTGTGTGTGTGTTGTCGGTGTGTGTGTGTGTGTGTGTGTGTGTTGTCGGTGTGTTGTCGGTGTGTGTGTGTGTGTTGTCGGTGTGTGTGTGTGTGTTGTCGGTGTGTGTGTGCGTGTTGTCGGTGTGTGTGTGTGTGTTGTCGGTGTGTGTGTGTGTGTGTGTTGTCGGTGTGTTTGTGTGTGTGTGTGTTGTCGGTGTGTGTGTGTGTTGTGTGTGTGTGTGTGTGTTGTCGGTGTGTGTGTGTGTGTTGTCGGTGTGTGTGTGTGTGTGTGTTGTCGGTGTGTGTGTGTGTGTTGTCGGTGTGTGTGTGTGTGTGTTGTCGGTGTGTGTGTGTGTGTGTTGTCGGGAAGTGTGTGTGTGTGTGTTGTCGGTGTGTGTGTGTTGGCGGTGTGTGTGTGTGTGTGTTGTCGGTGTGTGTGTGTGTGTGTGTTGTCGGTGTGTGTGTGTGTGTGTTGTCGGTGTGTGTGTGTGTGTTGTCGGTGTGTGTGTGTGTGTGTTGTCGGTGTGTGTGTGTGTGTGTGTTGTCGGTGTGTGTGTGTGTGTTGTCGGTGTGTGTGTGTGTGTTGTCGGTGTGTGTGTGTGTGTGTTGTCGGTGTGTGTGTGTGTGTTGTCGGTGTGTGTGTGTTATCGGTGTGTGTGTGTGTGTGTGTGTTGTCGGTGTGTGTGTGTGTGTGTATGTGTTGTCGGTGTGTGTGTGTGTGTGTGTGTGTTGTCGGTGTGTTTGTGTGTGTGTGTGTTGTCGGTGTGTGTGTGTTGTCGGTGTGTGTGTGTGTGTGTGTTGTCGGTGTGTGTGTGTGTGTGTTGTCGGTGTGTGTGTGTGTGTGTGTGTTGTCAGTGTGTGTGTGTGTGTGTTGTCGGTGTGTGTGTGTGTGTGTTATCGGTGTGTGTGTGTGTGTTGCCGGTGTGTGTGTGTGTGTTGTCGGTGTGTGTGTGTGTGTGTGTTGTCGGTGTGTGTGTGTGTGTGTTGTCGGTGTGTGTGTGTGTGTGTGTGTTGTCGGTGTGTGTGTGTGTGTGTGTTGTCAGTGTGTGTGTGTGTGTGTTGTCGGTGTGTGTGTGTGTTGTCGGTGTGTGTGTGTGTGTTGTGTGTGTGTGTGTTGTCAGTGTGTGTGTGTGTTGTCGGTGTGTGTGTGTGTGTGTGTGTGTTGTCGGTGTGTGTGTGTGTGTGTTGTAGGTGTGTGTGTGTGTGTTGTCGGTGTGTGTGTGTGTTGTCGGTGTGTGTGTGTGTGTGTGTGTGTTGTGTGTGTGTGTTGTCGGTGTGTGTGTGTGTGTGTTGTCGGTGTGTGTGTGTGTGTTGTCGGTGTGTGTTTGTGTGTTGTCGGTGTGTGTGTGTGTGTGTTGTCGATGTGTGTGTGTGTGTGTTGTCGGTATGTTTGTGTGTGTGTGTTGTCGGTGTGTGTGTGTGTTGTGTGTGTGTGTGTGTGTTGTCGGTGTGTGTGTGTGTTGTCGGTGTGTGTGTGTTGTCAGTGTGTGTGTGTGTGTGTTGTGTGTGTGTGTGTTGTCGGTGTGTGTGTGTGTGTTGTCGGTGTGTGTGTGTGTGTGTGTGTGTTGTCGGTGTGTGTGTGTGTGTTGTCGGTGTGTGTGTGTGTGTGTGTTGTCGGTGTGTGTGTGTGTGTGTTGTCGGTGTGTGTGTGTGTGTGTTGTCAGTGTGTGTGTGTGTGTGTTGTCGGTGTGTGTGTGTGTGTGTTGTCGGTGTGTGTGTGTGTGTGTTGTCGGTGTGTGTGTGTGTGTGTTGTCGGTGTGTGTGTGTGTTGTCGGTGTGTGTGTGTGTGTGTTGTCGGTGTGTGTGTGTGTGTGTTGTCGGTGTGTGTGTGTGTGTTGTCGGTGTGTGTGTGTGTGTGTTGTCGGTGTGTGTGTGTGTGTGTTGTCGGTGTGTGTGTGTGTGTTGTCGGTGTGTGTGTGTTATCGGTGTGTGTGTGTGTGTGTGTGTGTTGTCGGTGTGTGTGTGTGTGTGTGTTGTCGGTGTGTGTGTCTGTGTTGTCGGTGTGTGTGTGTGTGTGTGTGTGTATGTGTTGTCGGTGTGTGTGTGTGTGTGTGTGTTGTCGGTGTGTGTGTGTGTGTGTTGTCGGTGTGTGTGTGTGTGTGTTGTCGGTTTGTGTGTGTGTGTGTGTGTGTGTTGTCGGTGTGTGTGTGTGTGTTGTCGGTGTGTGTGTGTGTGTGTTGTCGGTGTGTGTGTGTTGTCGGTGTGTGTGTGTGTGTGTTGTCGGTGTGTGTCTGTGTGTTGTCGGTGTGTGTGTGTTGTCAGTGTGTGTGTGTGTGTTGTCAGTGTGTGTGTGTGTGTTGTCGGTGTGTGTGTGTGTGTGTTGTCGGTGTGTGTGTGTGTGTTGTCGGTGTGTGTGTGTGTGTGTTGTCGGTGTGTGTGTGTTGCTGGTGTTTGTGTGTGTGTGTGTTGTCGGTGTGTGTGTGTGTGTGTGTGTTGTCAGTGTGTGTGTGTGTGTGTATGTTGTCGGTGTGTGTGTGTGTGTGTTGTCGGTGTGTGTGTGTGTGTGTGTTGCCGGTGTGTGTGTGTGTGTGTTGTCGGTGTGTGTGTGTGTGTGTTGTCGGTGTGTGTGTGTGTGTGTGTTGTCGGTGTGTGTGTGTTGTCGATGTGTGTGTGTGTGTGTGTTGTCGGTGTGTGTGTGTGTGTGGTCGGTGTGTGTGTGTGTGTGTGTGTGTGTGTGTGTTGTCGGTGTGTGTGTGTGTGTGTTGTCTGTGTGTGTGTGTGTGTTGTCGGTGTGTGTGTGTGTGTGTGTTGTCGGTGTGTGTGTGTGTGTGTTGTCGGTGTGTGTGTGTGTGTGTGTTGTCAGTGTGTGTGTGTGTGTGTTGTCGGTGTGTGTGTGTGTGTGTTATCGGTGTGTGTGTGTGTGTTGCCGGTGTGTGTGTGTGTGTTGTCGGTGTGTGTGTGTGTGTGTGTTGTCGGTGTGTGTGTGTGTGTGTTGTCGGTGTGTGTGTGTGTGTGTGTGTTGTCGGTGTGTGTGTGTGTGTGTGTTGTCAGTGTGTGTGTGTGTGTGTTGTCGGTGTGTGTGTGTGTTGTCGGTGTGTGTGTGTGTGTTGTGTGTGTGTGTGTTGTCAGTGTGTGTGTGTGTTGTCGGTGTGTGTGTGTGTGTGTGTGTGTTGTCGGTGTGTGTGTGTGTGTGTTGTAGGTGTGTGTGTGTGTGTTGTCGGTGTGTGTGTGTGTTGTCGGTGTGTGTGTGTGTGTGTGTGTGTTGTGTGTGTGTGTGTGTTGTCGGTGTGTGTGTGTGTGTGTTGTCGGTGTGTGTGTGTGTGTTGTCGGTGTGTGTTTGTGTGTTGTCGGTGTGTGTGTGTGTGTGTTGTCGATGTGTGTGTGTGTGTGTTGTCGGTATGTTTGTGTGTGTGTGTTGTCGGTGTGTGTGTGTGTTGTGTGTGTGTGTGTGTGTTGTCGGTGTGTGTGTGTGTTGTCGGTGTGTGTGTGTGTGTTGTGTGTGTGTGTGTTGTCGGTGTGTGTGTGTGTGTTGTCCGAGTGTGTGTGTGTGTGTGTGTGTTGTCGGTGTGTGTGTTGTCGGTGTGTGTGTGTGTGTGTGTGTGTTGTCGGTATGTGTGTGTGTGTGTGTGTGTGTGTATTGTCGGTGTGTGTGTGTGTGTTGTCGGTGTGTGTGTGTGTGTGTGTGTGTGTGTGTTGTCGGTGTGTTGTCGGTGTGTGTGTGTGTGTTGTCGGTGTGTGTGTGTGTGTTGTCGGTGTGTGTGTGCGTGTTGTCGGTGTGTGTGTGTGTGTTGTCGGTGTGTGTGTGTGTGTGTGTTGTCGGTGTGTTTGTGTGTGTGTGTGTTGTCGGTGTGTGTGTGTGTTGTGTGTGTGTGTGTGTGTTGTCGGTGTGTGTGTGTGTGTGTTGTCGGTGTGTGTGTGTTGTCAGTGTGTGTGTGTTGTGTGTGTGAGTGTTGTCGGTGTGTGTGTGTGTGTTGTCGGTGTGTGTGTGTGTGTGTGTTGTCGGTGTGTGTGTGTGTGTTGTCGGTGTGTGTGTGTGTGTGTTGTCGGTGTGTGTGTGTGTGTGTTGTCGGGAAGTGTGTGTGTGTGTGTTGTCGGTGTGTGTGTGTTGTCGGTGTGTGTGTGTGTGTGTTGTCGGTGTGTGTGTGTGTGTGTGTTGTCGGTGTGTGTGTGTGTGTGTTGTCGGTGTGTGTGTGTGTGTTGTCGGTGTGTGTGTGTGTGTGTTGTCGGTGTGTGTGTGTGTGTGTGTTGTCGGTGTGTGTGTGTGTGTTGTCGGTGTGTGTGTGTGTGTTGTCGGTGTGTGTGTGTGTGTGTTGTCGGTGTGTGTGTGTGTGTTGTCGGTGTGTGTGTGTTATCGGTGTGTGTGTGTGTGTGTGTGTTGTCGGTGTGTGTGTGTGTGTGTATGTGTTGTCGGTGTGTGTGTGTGTGTGTGTGTTGTCGGTGTGTTTGTGTGTGTGTGTGTTGTCGGTGTGTGTGTGTTGTCGGTGTGTGTGTGTGTGTGTGTTGTCGGTGTGTGTGTGTGTGTGTTGTCGGTGTGTGTGTGTGTGTGTGTTGTCAGTGTGTGTGTGTGTGTGTTGTCGGTGTGTGTGTGTGTGTGTTATCGGTGTGTGTGTGTGTGTTGCCGGTGTGTGTGTGTTGTCGGTGTGTGTGTGTGTGTGTGTTGTCGGTGTGTGTGTGTGTGTGTTGTCGGTGTGTGTGTGTGTGTGTGTGTGTTGTCGGTGTGTGTGTGTGTGTGTTGTCGGTGTGTGTGTGTGTGTTGTCGGTGTGTGTTTGTGTGTTGTCGGTGTGTGTGTGTGTGTGTTGTCGATGTGTGTGTGTGTGTGTTGTCGGTATGTTTGTGTGTGTGTGTTGTCGGTGTGTGTGTGTGTTGTGTGTGTGTGTGTGTGTTGTCGGTGTGTGTGTGTGTTGTCGGTGTGTGTGTGTGTGTTGTGTGTGTGTGTGTTGTCGGTGTGTGTGTGTGTGTTGTCCGAGTGTGTGTGTGTGTGTGTGTGTTGTCGGTGTGTGTGTTGTCGGTGTGTGTGTGTGTGTGTGTGTGTTGTCGGTATGTGTGTGTGTGTGTGTGTGTGTGTATTGTCGGTGTGTGTGTGTGTGTTGTCGGTGTGTGTGTGTGTGTGTGTGTGTGTTGTCGGTGTGTTGTCGGTGTGTGTGTGTGTGTTGTCGGTGTGTGTGTGTGTGTTGTCGGTGTGTGTGTGCGTGTTGTCGGTGTGTGTGTGTGTGTTGTCGGTGTGTGTGTGTGTGTGTGTTGTCGGTGTGTTTGTGTGTGTGTGTGTTGTCGGTGTGTGTGTGTGTTGTGTGTGTGTGTGTGTGTTGTCGGTGTGTGTGTGTGTGTGTGTTGTCGGTGTGTGTGTGTGTGTTGTCGGTGTGTGTGTGTGTGTGTTGTCGGTGTGTGTGTGTGTGTGTTGTCGGGAAGTGTGTGTGTGTGTGTTGTCGGTGTGTGTGTGTTGGCGGTGTGTGTGTGTGTGTGTTGTCGGTGTGTGTGTGTGTGTGTGTTGTCGGTGTGTGTGTGTGTGTGTTGTCGGTGTGTGTGTGTGTGTTGTCGGTGTGTGTGTGTGTGTGTTGTCGGTGTGTGTGTGTGTGTGTGTTGTCGGTGTGTGTGTGTGTGTTGTCGGTGTGTGTGTGTGTGTTGTCGGTGTGTGTGTGTGTGTGTTGTCGGTGTGTGTGTGTGTGTTGTCGGTGTGTGTGTGTTATCGGTGTGTGTGTGTGTGTGTGTGTTGTCGGTGTGTGTGTGTGTGTGTATGTGTTGTCGGTGTGTGTGTGTGTGTGTGTGTTGTCGGTGTGTTTGTGTGTGTGTGTGTTGTCGGTGTGTGTGTGTTGTCGGTGTGTGTGTGTGTGTGTGTTGTCGGTGTGTGTGTGTGTGTGTTGTCGGTGTGTGTGTGTGTGTGTGTTGTCAGTGTGTGTGTGTGTGTGTTGTCGGTGTGTGTGTGTGTGTGTTATCGGTGTGTGTGTGTGTGTTGCCGGTGTGTGTGTGTGTGTTGTCGGTGTGTGTGTGTGTGTGTGTTGTCGGTGTGTGTGTGTGTGTGTTGTCGGTGTGTGTGTGTGTGTGTGTGTTGTCGGTGTGTGTGTGTGTGTGTGTTGTCAGTGTGTGTGTGTGTGTGTTGTCGGTGTGTGTGTGTGTTGTCGGTGTGTGTGTGTGTGTTGTGTGTGTGTGTGTTGTCAGTGTGTGTGTGTGTTGTCGGTGTGTGTGTGTGTGTGTGTGTGTTGTCGGTGTGTGTGTGTGTGTGTTGTAGGTGTGTGTGTGTGTGTTGTCGGTGTGTGTGTGTGTTGTCGGTGTGTGTGTGTGTGTGTGTGTGTTGTGTGTGTGTGTTGTCGGTGTGTGTGTGTGTGTGTTGTCGGTGTGTGTGTGTGTGTTGTCGGTGTGTGTTTGTGTGTTGTCGGTGTGTGTGTGTGTGTGTTGTCGATGTGTGTGTGTGTGTGTTGTCGGTATGTTTGTGTGTGTGTGTTGTCGGTGTGTGTGTGTGTTGTGTGTGTGTGTGTGTGTTGTCGGTGTGTGTGTGTGTTGTCGGTGTGTGTGTGTTGTCAGTGTGTGTGTGTGTGTGTTGTGTGTGTGTGTGTTGTCGGTGTGTGTGTGTGTGTTGTCGGTGTGTGTGTGTGTGTGTGTGTGTTGTCGGTGTGTGTGTGTGTGTTGTCGGTGTGTGTGTGTGTGTGTGTTGTCGGTGTGTGTGTGTGTGTGTTGTCGGTGTGTGTGTGTGTGTGTTGTCAGTGTGTGTGTGTGTGTGTTGTCGGTGTGTGTGTGTGTGTGTTGTCGGTGTGTGTGTGTGTGTGTTGTCGGTGTGTGTGTGTGTGTGTTGTCGGTGTGTGTGTGTGTTGTCGGTGTGTGTGTGTGTGTGTTGTCGGTGTGTGTGTGTGTGTGTTGTCGGTGTGTGTGTGTGTGTTGTCGGTGTGTGTGTGTGTGTGTTGTCGGTGTGTGTGTGTGTGTGTTGTCGGTGTGTGTGTGTGTGTTGTCGGTGTGTGTGTGTTATCGGTGTGTGTGTGTGTGTGTGTGTGTTGTCGGTGTGTGTGTGTGTGTGTGTTGTCGGTGTGTGTGTCT
This sequence comes from Salmo salar, assembly GCF_965601325.2. Lineage (NCBI taxonomy): Eukaryota > Metazoa > Chordata > Actinopteri > Salmoniformes > Salmonidae > Salmo > Salmo salar. The sequence goes on along the minus strand of NW_027675591.1, from coordinate 68,527 downwards.
GTGTTGTCGGTGTGTGTGTGTGTGTGTGTGTGTATGTGTTGTCGGTGTGTGTGTGTGTGTGTGTGTTGTCGGTGTGTGTGTGTGTGTGTTGTCGGTGTGTGTGTGTGTGTGTTGTCGGTTTGTGTGTGTGTGTGTGTGTGTGTTGTCGGTGTGTGTGTGTGTGTTGTCGGTGTGTGTGTGTGTGTGTTGTCGGTGTGTGTGTGTTGTCGGTGTGTGTGTGTGTGTGTTGTCGGTGTGTGTCTGTGTGTTGTCGGTGTGTGTGTGTTGTCAGTGTGTGTGTGTGTGTGTGTCAGTGTGTGTGTGTGTGTTGTCGGTGTGTGTGTGTGTGTGTTGTCGGTGTGTGTGTGTGTGTTGTCGGTGTGTGTGTGTGTGTGTTGTCGGTGTGTGTGTGTTGCTGGTGTTTGTGTGTGTGTGTGTTGTCGGTGTGTGTGTGTGTGTGTGTGTTGTCAGTGTGTGTGTGTGTGTGTATGTTGTCGGTGTGTGTGTGTGTGTGTTGTCGGTGTGTGTGTGTGTGTGTGTTGCCGGTGTGTGTGTGTGTGTGTTGTCGGTGTGTGTGTGTGTGTGTTGTCGGTGTGTGTGTGTGTGTGTGTTGTCGGTGTGTGTGTGTTGTCGATGTGTGTGTGTGTGTGTGTTGTCGGTGTGTGTGTGTGTGTGGTCGGTGTGTGTGTGTGTGTGTGTGTGTGTGTGTGTTGTCGGTGTGTGTGTGTGTGTGTTGTCTGTGTGTGTGTGTGTGTTGTCGGTGTGTGTGTGTGTGTGTGTTGTCAGTGTGTGTGTGTGTGTGTTGTCGGTGTGTGTGTGTTTATGTGTTGTGTGTGTGTGTGTGTGTGTGTGTTGTCGGTGTGTGTGTGTGTGTTGTCGGTGTGTGTGTGTGTGTGTTGTCGGTGTGTGTGTGTGTGTGTTGTCGGTCTGTGTGTGAGTGTGTTGTCGGTGTGTGTGTGTGTGTTGCTGTGTGTGTGTGTGTGTGTGTGTGTGTTGTCGGTGTGTGTGTGTGTGTGTGTGTTGTCGGTGTGTTTGTGTGTGTGTGTGTTGTCGGTGTGTGTGTGTTGTCGGTGTGTGTGTGTGTGTGTGTTGTCGGTGTGTGTGTGTGTGTGTTGTCGGTGTGTGTGTGTGTGTGTGTTGTCAGTGTGTGTGTGTGTGTGTTGTCGGTGTGTGTGTGTGTGTGTTATCGGTGTGTGTGTGTGTGTTGCCGGTGTGTGTGTGTGTGTTGTCGGTGTGTGTGTGTGTGTGTGTTGTCGGTGTGTGTGTGTGTGTGTTGTCGGTGTGTGTGTGTGTGTGTGTGTTGTCGGTGTGTGTGTGTGTGTGTGTTGTCAGTGTGTGTGTGTGTGTGTTGTCGGTGTGTGTGTGTGTTGTCGGTGTGTGTGTGTGTGTTGTGTGTGTGTGTGTTGTCAGTGTGTGTGTGTGTTGTCGGTGTGTGTGTGTGTGTGTGTGTGTTGTCGGTGTGTGTGTGTGTGTGTTGTAGGTGTGTGTGTGTGTGTTGTCGGTGTGTGTGTGTGTTGTCGGTGTGTGTGTGTGTGTGTGTGTGTTGTGTGTGTGTGTTGTCGGTGTGTGTGTGTGTGTGTTGTCGGTGTGTGTGTGTGTGTTGTCGGTGTGTGTTTGTGTGTTGTCGGTGTGTGTGTGTGTGTGTGTTGTCGATGTGTGTGTGTGTGTGTTGTCGGTATGTTTGTGTGTGTGTGTTGTCGGTGTGTGTGTGTGTTGTGTGTGTGTGTGTGTGTTGTCGGTGTGTGTGTGTGTTGTCGGTGTGTGTGTGTTGTCAGTGTGTGTGTGTGTGTGTTGTGTGTGTGTGTGTTGTCGGTGTGTGTGTGTGTGTTGTCGGTGTGTGTGTGTGTGTGTGTGTGTTGTCGGTGTGTGTGTGTGTGTTGTCGGTGTGTGTGTGTGTGTGTGTTGTCGGTGTGTGTGTGTGTGTGTTGTCGGTGTGTGTGTGTGTGTGTTGTCAGTGTGTGTGTGTGTGTGTTGTCGGTGTGTGTGTGTGTGTGTTGTCGGTGTGTGTGTGTGTGTGTTGTCGGTGTGTGTGTGTGTGTGTTGTCGGTGTGTGTGTGTGTTGTCGGTGTGTGTGTGTGTGTGTTGTCGGTGTGTGTGTGTGTGTGTTGTCGGTGTGTGTGTGTGTGTTGTCGGTGTGTGTGTGTGTGTGTTGTCGGTGTGTGTGTGTGTTGTCGGTGTGTGTGTGTGTGTGTGTGTGTTGTGTGTGTGTGTTGTCGGTGTGTGTGTGTGTGTGTTGTCGGTGTGTGTGTGTGTGTTGTCGGTGTGTGTTTGTGTGTTGTCGGTGTGTGTGTGTGTGTGTTGTCGATGTGTGTGTGTGTGTGTTGTCGGTATGTTTGTGTGTGTGTGTTGTCGGTGTGTGTGTGTGTTGTGTGTGTGTGTGTGTGTTGTCGGTGTGTGTGTGTGTTGTCGGTGTGTGTGTGTTGTCAGTGTGTGTGTGTGTGTGTTGTGTGTGTGTGTGTTGTCGGTGTGTGTGTGTGTGTTGTCGGTGTGTGTGTGTGTGTGTGTGTGTTGTCGGTGTGTGTGTGTGTGTTGTCGGTGTGTGTGTGTGTGTGTGTTGTCGGTGTGTGTGTGTGTGTGTTGTCGGTGTGTGTGTGTGTGTGTTGTCAGTGTGTGTGTGTGTGTGTTGTCGGTGTGTGTGTGTGTGTGTTGTCGGTGTGTGTGTGTGTGTGTTGTCGGTGTGTGTGTGTGTGTGTTGTCGGTTGTGTGTGGTGTGTTGTCGGTGTGTGTGTGTGTGTGTTGTCGGTGTGTGTGTGTGTGTGTTGTCGGTGTGTGTGTGTGTGTTGTCGGTGTGTGTGTGTGTGTGTTGTCGGTGTGTGTGTGTGTGTGTTGTCGGTGTGTGTGTGTGTGTTGTCGGTGTGTGTGTGTTGTCGGTGTGTGTGTGTGTGTGTGTGTGTTGTCGGTGTGTGTGTGTGTGTGTGTTGTCGGTGTGTGTGTCTGTGTTGTCGGTGTGTGTGTGTGTGTGTGTGTGTGTGTGTGTTGTCGGTGTGTGTGTGTGTGTGTGTGTGTGTTGTCGGTGTGTGTGTGTGTGTGTTGTCGGTGTGTGTGTGTGTGTGTTGTCGGTGTGTGTGTGTGTGTGTGTGTGTTGTCGGTGTGTGTGTGTGTGTTGTCGGTGTGTGTGTGTGTGTGTTGTCGGTGTGTGTGTGTTGTCGGTGTGTGTGTGTGTGTGTTGTCGGTGTGTGTGTGTGTGTGTTGTCGGTGTGTGTGTGTTGTCAGTGTGTGTGTGTGTGTTGTCGGTGTGTGTGTGTGTGTGTTGTCGGTGTGTGTGTGTGTGTGTTGTCGGTGTGTGTGTGTGTGTTGTCGGTGTGTGTGTGTGTGTGTTGTCGGTGTGTGTGTGTTGTGGTGTTTGTGTGTGTGTGTGTTGTCGGTGTGTGTGTGTGTGTGTGTGTTGTCGGTGTGTGTGTGTGTGTGTGTGTTGTCGGTGTGTGTGTGTGTGTTGTCGGTGTGTGTGTGTGTGTGTGTTGCCGGTGTGTGTGTGTGTGTGTTGTCGGTGTGTGTGTGTGTGTGTTGTCGGTGTGTGTGTGTGTGTGTGTTGTCGGTGTGTGTGTGTT
>NW_027675591.1:35000-45000 GCF_965601325.2 Salmo salar | reverse complement strand
TCAGTGTGTGTGTGTGTGTGTTGTGTGTGTGTGTGTTGTCGGTGTGTGTGTGTGTGTTGTCGGTGTGTGTGTGTGTGTGTGTGTGTGTGTGTGTCGGTGTGTGTGTGTGTGTGTGTTGTCGGTGTGTGTGTGAGTGTTGTCGGTGTGTGTGTGTGTGTTGTCGGGTGTGTGTGTGTGTGTGTTGTCGGTGTGTGTGTGTGTGTTGTCGGTGTGTGTGTGTGTGTGTTGTCGGTGTGTGTGTGTGTGTGTTGTCGGAGTGTGTGTGTGTGTGTTGTCGGTGTGTGTGTGTGTGTTGTCGGTGTGTGTGTGTGTGTGTTGTCGGTGTGTGTGTGTGTGTGTTGTCGTGGTGTGTGTGTGTGTGTTGTCGGTGTGTGTGTGTGTGTTGTCGGTGTGTGTGTGTGTGTGTGTGTCGGTGTGTGTGTGTGTGTGTGTTGTCGGTGTGTGTGTGTGTGTTGTCGGTGTGTGTGTGTGTGTTGTCGGTGTGTGTGTGTGTGTGTGTTGTCGGTGTGTGTGTGTGTGTTGTCGGTGTGTGTGTGTTATCGGTGTGTGTGTGTGTGTGTGTGTTGTCGGTGTGTGTGTGTGTGTGTATGTGTTGTCGGTGTGTTTGTGTGTGTGTGTGTTGTCGGTGTGTGTGTGTTGTCGGTGTGTGTGTGTGTGTGTGTGTTGTCGGTGTGTGTGTGTGTGTTGTCGGTGTGTGTGTGTGTGTGTTGTCGGTGTGTGTGTGTGTGTGTTGTCGGTGTGTGTGTGTGTGTGTGTTGTCAGTGTGTGTGTGTGTGTGTTGTCGGTGTGTGTGTGTGTGTGTTATCGGTGTGTGTGTGTGTGTTGCCGGTGTGTGTGTGTGTGTTGTCGGTGTGTGTGTGTGTGTGTGTTGTCGGTGTGTGTGTGTGTGTGTTGTCGGTGTGTGTGTGTGTGTGTGTGTTGTCGGTGTGTGTGTGTGTGTGTGTTGTCAGTGTGTGTGTGTGTGTGTTGTCGGTGTGTGTGTGTGTTGTCGGTGTGTGTGTGTGTGTTGTGTGTGTGTGTGTTGTCAGTGTGTGTGTGTGTTGTCGGTGTGTGTGTGTGTGTGTGTGTGTTGTCGGTGTGTGTGTGTGTTGTAGGTGTGTGTGTGTGTGTTGTCGGTGTGTGTGTGTGTTGTCGGTGTGTGTGTGTGTGTGTGTGTGTTGTGTGTGTGTGTGTGTTGTCGGTGTGTGTGTGTGTGTGTTGTCGGTGTGTGTGTGTGTGTTGTCGGTGTGTGTGTGTGTGTTGTCGGTGTGTGTGTGTGTGTGTGTTGTCGATGTGTGTGTGTGTGTGTTGTCGGTATGTTTGTGTGTGTGTGTTGTCGGTGTGTGTGTGTGTTGTGTGTGTGTGTGTGTGTTGTCGGTGTGTGTGTGTGTTGTCGGTGTGTGTGTGTTGTCAGTGTGTGTGTGTGTGTGTTGTGTGTGTGTGTGTTGTCGGTGTGTGTGTGTGTGTTGTCGGTGTGTGTGTGTGTGTGTGTGTTGTCGGTGTGTGTGTGTGTGTTGTCGGTGTGTGTGTGTGTGTGTGTTGTCGGTGTGTGTGTGTGTGTGTTGTCGGTGTGTGTGTGTGTGTGTTGTCGGTGTGTGTGTGTGTGTGTTGTCGGTGTGTGTGTGTGTGTTGTCGGTGTGTGTGTGTGTGTGTTGTCGGAAGTGTGTGTGTGTGTGTTGTCGGTGTGTGTGTGTTGTCGGTGTGTGTGTGTGTGTGTTGTCGGTGTGTGTGTGTGTGTGTTGTCGGTGTGTGTGTGTGTGTTGTCGGTGTGTGTGTGTTGTCAGTGTGTGTGTGTGTGTGTTGTGTGTGTGTGTGTTGTCGGTGTGTGTGTGTGTGTTGTCGGTGTGTGTGTGTGTGTGTGTGTGTGTGTGTTGTCGGTGTGTGTGTGTGTGTGTGTTGTCGGTGTGTGTGTGAGTGTTGTCGGTGTGTGTGTGTGTGTTGTCGGTGTGTGTGTGTGTGTGTGTTGTCGGTGTGTGTGTGTTGTCGGTGTGTGTGTGTGTGTGTTGTCGGTGTGTGTGTGTGTTGTCGGTGTGTGTGTGTTGTCAGTGTGTGTGTGTGTGTGTTGTGTGTGTGTGTGTTGTCGGTGTGTGTGTGTGTGTTGTCGGTGTGTGTGTGTGTGTGTGTGTGTGTGTGTTGTCGGTGTGTGTGTGTGTGTGTGTTGTCGGTGTGTGTGTGAGTGTTGTCGGTGTGTGTGTGTGTGTTGTCGGTGTGTGTGTGTGTGTGTGTTGTCGGTGTGTGTGTGTTGTCGGTGTGTGTGTGTGTGTGTTGTCGGTGTGTGTGTGTGTGTGTTGTCGGTGTGTGTGTGTGTTGTCGGTGTGTGTGTGTTGTCAGTGTGTGTGTGTGTGTGTTGTGTGTGTGTGTGTTGTCGGTGTGTGTGTGTGTGTGTGTTGTCGGTGTGTGTGTGTGTGTTGTCGGTGTGTGTGTGTGTGTGTTGTCGGTGTGTGTGTGTGTGTGTTGTCGGTGTGTGTGTGTGTGTGTGTTGTCGGTGTGTGTGTGTGTGTGTGTTGTCGGTGTGTTTGTGTGTGTGTGTGTTGTCGGTGTGTGTGTGTTGTCGGTGTGTGTGTGTGTGTGTGTGTTGTCGGTGTGTGTGTGTGTGTTGTCGGTGTGTGTGTGTGTGTGTTGTCGGTGTGTGTGTGTGTGTGTTGTCGGTGTGTGTGTGTGTGTGTGTTGTCGGTGTGTGTGTGTGTGTTGTCGGTGTGTGTGTGTGTGTGTTGTTGGTGTGTGTGTGTGTGTTGTCTGTGTGTGTGTGTGTGTGTTGTCGGTGTGTGTGTGTGTGTGTGTGTTGTCGGTGTGTGTGTGTGTGTTGTCCGTGTGTGTGTGTGTTGTCGGTGTGTGTGTGTGTGTGTTGTCGGTGTGTGTGTGTTGTCGGTGTGTGTGTGTGTGTCTGTGTGTTGTCGGTGTGTGTGTGTGTGTTGTCGGTGTGGGTGTGTGTGTGTTGTCAGTGTGTGTGTGTGTGTTGTCGGTGTGTGTGTGTTTATGTGAGGTCGGTGTGTGTGTGTGTGTGTTGTCGGTGTGTGCGTGTGTGTTTTCGGTGTGTGTGTGTGTTGTCGGTGTGTGTGTTGTCGGTGTGTGTGTGTGTGTGTGTTGTCGGTGTGTGTGTGTGTGTTGTCGGTGTGTGTGTGTGTGTGTGTATGTGTTGTCGGTGTGTGTGTGTGTGTTGTCGGTGTGTGTGTGTGTGTTGTCGGTGTGTGTGTGTGTGTGTGTTGTCGGTGTGTGTGTGTGTGTGTTGTCGGTGTGTGTGTGTGTGTTGTTGGTGTGTGTGTGTGTGTTGTCGGTGTGTGTGTGTGTGTGTGTTGTCGGTGTGTGTATGTGTTGTGTATGTGTGTGTTGTCGGTGTGTGTGTGTGTGTGTTGTCGGTGTGTGTGTTGTCGGTGTGTGTGTGTGTGTGTGTGTGTGTTGTCGGTGTGTGTGTGTTATCGGTGTGTGTGTGTGTGTGTGTGTGTGTTGTCGGTGTGTGTGTGTGTGTTGTCGGTGTGTGTGTGTGTGTGTGTTGTCGGTGTGTGTGTGTGTGTGTGTGTGTTGTCGGTGTGTGTGTGTGTGTGTGTGTTGTCGGTGTGTGTGTGTGTGTGTTGTCGGTGTGTGTGTGTTGTCGGTGTGTGTGTGTGTTGTCGGTGTGTGTGTGTGTGTTGTCGGTGTGTGTGTGTGTGTGTTGTCGGTGTGTGTGTGTGTGTGTGTTGTCGGTGTGTGTGTGTGTGTGTGTTGTCGGTGTGTGTGTGTGTGTGTGTTGTCAGTGTGTGTGTGTGTGTTGTCGGTGTGTGTGTGTGTGTGTGTTGTCGGTGTGTGTGTGTGTGTGTTGTCGGTGTGTGTGTGTGTGTGTGTGTTGTCGGTGTGTGTGTGTGTGTTGTCGGTGTGTGTGTGTGTGTGTTGTCGGTGTGTGTGTGTGTGGTCGGTGTGTGTGTGTGTGTGTGTGTGTATTGTCGGTGTGTGTGTGTGTGTTGTCGGTGTGTGTGTGTGTGTGTGTGTTGTCGGTGTGTGTGTGTTTATGTGTTGTCGGTGTGTGTGTGTGTGTGTTGTCGGTGTGTGTGTGTGTGTTGTCGGTGTGTGTGTGTGTGTGTTGTCGGTGTGTGTGTGTTTATGTGTTGTCGGTGTGTGTGTGTGTGTGTTGTCGGTTTGTGTGTGTGTGTGTGTGTTGTCGGTGTGTGTGTGTGTGTGTTGTCGGTGTGTGTGTGTTGTCGGTGTGTGTGTGTGTTGTCGGTGTGTGTGTGTGTGTTGTCGGTGTGTGTGTGTGTGTGTTGTCGGTGTGTGTGTGTGTGTGTGTTGTCGGTGTGTGTGTGTGTGTGTGTTGTCGGTGTGTGTGTGTGTGTGTTGTCGGTGTGTGTGTGTGTGTGTGTTGTCGGTGTGTGTGTGTGTGTGTGTGTTGTCGGTGTGTGTGTGTGTGTGTGTTGTCAGTGTGTGTGTGTGTGTTGTCGGTGTGTGTGTGTGTGTGTGTTGTCGGTGTGTGTGTGTGTGTGTTGTCGGTGTGTGTGTGTGTGTGTGTGTTGTCGGTGTGTGTGTGTGTGTTGTCGGTGTGTGTGTGTGTGTGTTGTCGGTGTGTGTGTGTGTGGTCGGTGTGTGTGTGTGTGTGTGTGTGTATTGTCGGTGTGTGTGTGTGTGTTGTCGGTGTGTGTGTGTGTGTGTGTGTTGTCGGTGTGTGTGTGTTTATGTGTTGTCGGTGTGTGTGTGTGTGTGTTGTCGGTGTGTGTGTGTGTGTTGTCGGTGTGTGTGTGTGTGTGTTGTCGGTGTGTGTGTGTTTATGTGTTGTCGGTGTGTGTGTGTGTGTGTTGTCGGTTTGTGTGTGTGTGTGTTGTCGGTGTGTGTGTGTGTTGCCGGTGTGTGTGTGTGTGTTGTCGGTGTGTGTGTGTGTGTGTGTGTGTGTTGTCGGTGTGTGTGTGTGTTGTCGGTGTGTGTGTGTGTGTTGTCGGTGTGTGTGTGTGTGTGTTGTGGGTGTTTGTGTGTGTGTTGTCAGTGTTTGTGTGTGTGTGTTGTCGGTGTGTGTGTGTGTGTGTTGTCGGTGTGTGTGTGTGTGTTGTGTGTGTGTGTGTTGTCGGTGTGTGTGTGTGTGTTGTCCGAGTGTGTGTGTGTGTGTGTGTGTTGTCGGTGTGTGTGTTGTCGGTGTGTGTGTGTGTGTGTGTGTGTTGTCGGTATGTGTGTGTGTGTGTGTGTGTGTGTATTGTCGGTGTGTGTGTGTGTGTTGTCGGTGTGTGTGTGTGTGTGTGTGTGTGTTGTCGGTGTGTTGTCGGTGTGTGTGTGTGTGTTGTCGGTGTGTGTGTGTGTGTTGTCGGTGTGTGTGTGCGTGTTGTCGGTGTGTGTGTGTGTGTTGTCGGTGTGTGTGTGTGTGTGTGTTGTCGGTGTGTTTGTGTGTGTGTGTGTTGTCGGTGTGTGTGTGTGTTGTGTGTGTGTGTGTGTGTTGTCGGTGTGTGTGTGTGTTGTCGGTGTGTGTGTGTTGTCAGTGTGTGTGTGTTGTGTGTGTGAGTGTTGTCGGTGTGTGTGTGTGTGTTGTCGGTGTGTGTGTGTGTGTGTGTTGTCGGTGTGTGTGTGTGTGTTGTCGGTGTGTGTGTGTGTGTGTTGTCGGTGTGTGTGTGTGTGTGTTGTCGGGAAGTGTGTGTGTGTGTGTTGTCGGTGTGTGTGTGTTGTCGGTGTGTGTGTGTGTGTGTGTCGGTGTGTGTGTGTGTGTGTGTTGTCGGTGTGTGTGTGTGTGTGTTGTCGGTGTGTGTGTGTGTGTTGTCGGTGTGTGTGTGTGTGTGTTGTCGGTGTGTGTGTGTGTGTGTGTTGTCGGTGTGTGTGTGTGTGTTGTCGGTGTGTGTGTGTGTGTTGTCGGTGTGTGTGTGTGTGTGTTGTCGGTGTGTGTGTGTGTGTTGTCGGTGTGTGTGTGTTATCGGTGTGTGTGTGTGTGTGTGTGTTGTCGGTGTGTGTGTGTGTGTGTATGTGTTGTCGGTGTGTGTGTGTGTGTGTGTTGTCGGTGTGTTTGTGTGTGTGTGTGTTGTCGGTGTGTGTGTGTTGTCGGTGTGTGTGTGTGTGTGTGTTGTCGGTGTGTGTGTGTGTGTGTTGTCGGTGTGTGTGTGTGTGTGTGTTGTCAGTGTGTGTGTGTGTGTGTTGTCGGTGTGTGTGTGTGTGTGTTATCGGTGTGTGTGTGTGTGTTGCCGGTGTGTGTGTGTGTGTTGTCGGTGTGTGTGTGTGTGTGTGTTGTCGGTGTGTGTGTGTGTGTGTTGTCGGTGTGTGTGTGTGTGTGTGTGTTGTCGGTGTGTGTGTGTGTGTGTGTTGTCAGTGTGTGTGTGTGTGTGTTGTCGGTGTGTGTGTGTGTTGTCGGTGTGTGTGTGTGTGTTGTGTGTGTGTGTGTTGTCAGTGTGTGTGTGTGTTGTCGGTGTGTGTGTGTGTGTGTGTGTGTTGTCGGTGTGTGTGTGTGTGTGTTGTAGGTGTGTGTGTGTGTGTTGTCGGTGTGTGTGTGTGTTGTCGGTGTGTGTGTGTGTGTGTGTGTGTTGTGTGTGTGTGTGTGTTGTCGGTGTGTGTGTGTGTGTGTTGTCGGTGTGTGTGTGTGTGTTGTCGGTGTGTGTTTGTGTGTTGTCGGTGTGTGTGTGTGTGTGTTGTCGATGTGTGTGTGTGTGTGTTGTCGGTATGTTTGTGTGTGTGTGTTGTCGGTGTGTGTGTGTGTTGTGTGTGTGTGTGTGTGTTGTCGGTGTGTGTGTGTGTTGTCGGTGTGTGTGTGTGTGTTGTGTGTGTGTGTGTTGTCGGTGTGTGTGTGTGTGTTGTCCGAGTGTGTGTGTGTGTGTGTGTGTTGTCGGTGTGTGTGTTGTCGGTGTGTGTGTGTGTGTGTGTGTGTTGTCGGTATGTGTGTGTGTGTGTGTGTGTGTGTATTGTCGGTGTGTGTGTGTGTGTTGTCGGTGTGTGTGTGTGTGTGTGTGTGTGTTGTCGGTGTGTTGTCGGTGTGTGTGTGTGTGTTGTCGGTGTGTGTGTGTGTGTTGTCGGTGTGTGTGTGCGTGTTGTCGGTGTGTGTGTGTGTGTTGTCGGTGTGTGTGTGTGTGTGTGTTGTCGGTGTGTTTGTGTGTGTGTGTGTTGTCGGTGTGTGTGTGTGTTGTGTGTGTGTGTGTGTGTTGTCGGTGTGTGTGTGTGTGTGTTGTCGGTGTGTGTGTGTTGTCAGTGTGTGTGTGTTGTGTGTGTGAGTGTTGTCGGTGTGTGTGTGTGTGTTGTCGGTGTGTGTGTGTGTGTGTGTTGTCGGTGTGTGTGTGTGTGTTGTCGGTGTGTGTGTGTGTGTGTTGTCGGTGTGTGTGTGTGTGTGTTGTCGGGAAGTGTGTGTGTGTGTGTTGTCGGTGTGTGTGTGTTGTCGGTGTGTGTGTGTGTGTGTTGTCGGTGTGTGTGTGTGTGTGTGTTGTCGGTGTGTGTGTGTGTGTGTTGTCGGTGTGTGTGTGTGTGTTGTCGGTGTGTGTGTGTGTGTGTTGTCGGTGTGTGTGTGTGTGTGTGTTGTCGGTGTGTGTGTGTGTGTTGTCGGTGTGTGTGTGTGTGTTGTCGGTGTGTGTGTGTGTGTGTTGTCGGTGTGTGTGTGTGTGTTGTCGGTGTGTGTGTGTTATCGGTGTGTGTGTGTGTGTGTGTGTTGTCGGTGTGTGTGTGTGTGTGTATGTGTTGTCGGTGTGTGTGTGTGTGTGTGTGTTGTCGGTGTGTTTGTGTGTGTGTGTGTTGTCGGTGTGTGTGTGTTGTCGGTGTGTGTGTGTGTGTGTGTTGTCGGTGTGTGTGTGTGTGTGTTGTCGGTGTGTGTGTGTGTGTGTGTTGTCAGTGTGTGTGTGTGTGTGTTGTCGGTGTGTGTGTGTGTGTGTTATCGGTGTGTGTGTGTGTGTTGCCGGTGTGTGTGTGTGTGTTGTCGGTGTGTGTGTGTGTGTGTGTTGTCGGTGTGTGTGTGTGTGTGTTGTCGGTGTGTGTGTGTGTGTGTGTGTGTTGTCGGTGTGTGTGTGTGTGTGTTGTCGGTGTGTGTGTGTGTGTTGTCGGTGTGTGTTTGTGTGTTGTCGGTGTGTGTGTGTGTGTGTTGTCGATGTGTGTGTGTGTGTGTTGTCGGTATGTTTGTGTGTGTGTGTTGTCGGTGTGTGTGTGTGTTGTGTGTGTGTGTGTGTGTTGTCGGTGTGTGTGTGTGTTGTCGGTGTGTGTGTGTGTGTTGTGTGTGTGTGTGTTGTCGGTGTGTGTGTGTGTGTTGTCCGAGTGTGTGTGTGTGTGTGTGTGTTGTCGGTGTGTGTGTTGTCGGTGTGTGTGTGTGTGTGTGTGTGTTGTCGGTATGTGTGTGTGTGTGTGTGTGTGTGTATTGTCGGTGTGTGTGTGTGTGTTGTCGGTGTGTGTGTGTGTGTGTGTGTGTTGTCGGTGTGTTGTCGGTGTGTGTGTGTGTGTTGTCGGTGTGTGTGTGTGTGTTGTCGGTGTGTGTGTGCGTGTTGTCGGTGTGTGTGTGTGTGTTGTCGGTGTGTGTGTGTGTGTGTGTTGTCGGTGTGTTTGTGTGTGTGTGTGTTGTCGGTGTGTGTGTGTGTTGTGTGTGTGTGTGTGTGTTGTTGGTGTGTGTGTGTGTGTGTTGTCGGTGTGTGTGTGTTGTCAGTGTGTGTGTGTTGTGTGTGTGAGTGTTGTCGGTGTGTGTGTGTGTGTTGTCGGTGTGTGTGTGTGTGTGTGTTGTCGGTGTGTGTGTGTGTGTTGTCGGTGTGTGTGTGTGTGTGTTGTCGGTGTGTGTGTGTGTGTGTTGTCGGGAAGTGTGTGTGTGTGTGTTGTCGGTGTGTGTGTGTTGTCGGTGTGTGTGTGTGTGTGTTGTCGGTGTGTGTGTGTGTGTGTGTTGTCGGTGTGTGTGTGTGTGTGTTGTCGGTGTGTGTGTGTGTGTTGTCGGTGTGTGTGTGTGTGTGTTGTCGGTGTGTGTGTGTGTGTGTGTTGTCGGTGTGTGTGTGTGTGTTGTCGGTGTGTGTGTGTGTGTTGTCGGTGTGTGTGTGTGTGTGTTGTCGGTGTGTGTGTGTGTGTTGTCGGTGTGTGTGTGTTATCGGTGTGTGTGTGTGTGTGTGTGTTGTCGGTGTGTGTGTGTGTGTGTATGTGTTGTCGGTGTGTGTGTGTGTGTGTGTGTTGTCGGTGTGTTTGTGTGTGTGTGTGTTGTCGGTGTGTGTGTGTTGTCGGTGTGTGTGTGTGTGTGTGTTGTCGGTGTGTGTGTGTGTGTGTTGTCGGTGTGTGTGTGTGTGTGTGTTGTCAGTGTGTGTGTGTGTGTGTTGTCGGTGTGTGTGTGTGTGTGTTATCGGTGTGTGTGTGTGTGTTGCCGGTGTGTGTGTGTGTGTTGTCGGTGTGTGTGTGTGTGTGTGTTGTCGGTGTGTGTGTGTGTGTGTTGTCGGTGTGTGTGTGTGTGTGTGTGTTGTCGGTGTGTGTGTGTGTGTGTGTTGTCAGTGTGTGTGTGTGTGTGTTGTCGGTGTGTGTGTGTGTTGTCGGTGTGTGTGTGTGTGTTGTGTGTGTGTGTGTTGTCAGTGTGTGTGTGTGTTGTCGGTGTGTGTGTGTGTGTGTGTGTGTTGTCGGTGTGTGTGTGTGTGTGTTGTAGGTGTGTGTGTGTGTGTTGTCGGTGTGTGTGTGTGTTGTCGGTGTGTGTGTGTGTGTGTGTGTGTTGTGTGTGTGTGTTGTCGGTGTGTGTGTGTGTGTGTTGTCGGTGTGTGTGTGTGTGTTGTCGGTGTGTGTTTGTGTGTTGTCGGTGTGTGTGTGTGTGTGTTGTCGATGTGTGTGTGTGTGTGTTGTCGGTATGTTTGTGTGTGTGTGTTGTCGGTGTGTGTGTGTGTTGTGTGTGTGTGTGTGTGTTGTCGGTGTGTGTGTGTGTTGTCGGTGTGTGTGTGTTGTCAGTGTGTGTGTGTGTGTGTTGTGTGTGTGTGTGTTGTCGGTGTGTGTGTGTGTGTTGTCGGTGTGTGTGTGTGTGTGTGTGTGTTGTCGGTGTGTGTGTGTGTGTTGTCGGTGTGTGTGTGTGTGTGTGTTGTCGGTGTGTGTGTGTGTGTGTTGTCGGTGTGTGTGTGTGTGTGTTGTCAGTGTGTGTGTGTGTGTGTTGTCGGTGTGTGTGTGTGTGTGT